>NW_021637299.1:0-52302 GCF_004799145.2 Neltuma alba
TATAATTAACTAACTTACCTAACTTCCTTAATCTAATTAATTAGTTAAATGGATCTTATATTAAGGACCGGAGGAGTAATATTTTACTATCTCTCCGGTCCTAAATATAAGATCTAGTTGACTAATTTGACTAAATTAAGAAAATAAGTTAAGTTAGTTATTTGTAATAAATATGTGTTGTCTTTCCTAAAATATCATTGTGTATTAACTAGAACTACCATTATTAGAAACACTACTTTGAAAAATATATATAAATATGAAAAATAAAATGGACTGAAGTCTTGTATTTAGAACTAAAATAAAAATCAAATGGTTCTTATATTAAAAATGGGAGATAGTATTATAGACGTATGTCGATTTCAATAATTACATATCTAAACTTGTTTTTTATGACAATATTCCAAAATATTTGAACCCCGAGTCGTATCCGGGCCCCGCGGCTGTGCTTCACGCTAACAGGTAATACGTGTTCAAGTATTTCATCCTTTGTCAACGTTCTGTGCAACTGACTATTTCAGTAACTGCATTTTTGTATTTGATTTGGAGTCCGTTTGAATTAGTGATTAGAAAAGCAGATTATTATCGATTTAACTTTTGAAAACAATTAGATTGGGTAAAAGTTAAATTAAGTAATGTGAATTGTGTTTGGATTGTATTTTATAAAAATTAGTTTATAAAAGCTAGATTGGGTAAAAAGTTATTTGGATTATAATTGAATAACAGTAAATTAGTTTGTATGATTATCAAAATAAGTATGAGTTTTATTAGATAATAAAAAATGATTAAAAATATAATAATTTTACAAAATATAATAATTTCATATTATTATAATGGGAAAAATTTATATTTAATGAATAAAATATATTTAAATTAGAAATCATATTAATGTGAACATTTTAAAACCAAATAATATTACATAAGTAATTGGATGATATACTCTACATAATTTATGTAAATATAAAATAAAAAATAATATTAAAAATTAAAAATATAAATACCTTTATATTTGTGGCTCATTGGTGAACATGTATAGCTAGAATAGTCATTCTAGGGTTATTTTAACCTATTATATGGATTAAGACTTGCTTTAACTCTCTCTTTAGTGTTAATGATAATGTTATGTTGTTTTTATCTTGAGTTTAATGCTTCCTTGTGATTGGCCACTATTTGGAGTGATTTGTTTGATTGGTTGAAACTTGAGAAAGTTAAATCGATTTTTGAACTTGGATAAAAACATACTAGACCGGAAGTTTATGCTATTAAATGGATGGTTTGTTGATAGAATAGAGATATATCTATTGACTTAGCATTGTCCAAATACTACTAGAAAAAAAACTTTTAACATCGCAAAATAACAGCGGTTAATCAGAAAAATGACGTGAAAAAAAAGGCGGTGGCATTTTTATAAATAAGTTGATTAAGTGTTGATTTTCCACTGCGGTTATTAAGAAAATCGCTGTGGAAAGTATTTTTGATGGCGGTTATTTAAATAACCGCCGTTAAAAATAGAAAACCGCCATGAAAAGTTTTAAAATAACCCTACACGGCACGCTCATTTTCATTCATTTTCACTTTCAATTTCAGTGCGCCGTGGTCCCCCTCTGTCCCACCACCAAAGAACTTCTATTACCGGCCATTCCCCCCACTCCCTGACTGTTTAAACTCTTCTATTTAGCTTGTGGTGTCTTGCCGCCGTTTGCTACCATTTGAATGCCCCTCTTTTCACATTTGAATCATCTCTACCCTATGAGTATCCTCTTCTTTCATTCTTTTCAATTTTTCTTAGTTTGTTGAATGTTTTGACTATGAAAATCTATTGTATTTCAAATGGGTTTGTTAGTTTTATATTGTGGTTGGCTTGTAATGTTGATTTTGTGTTTTTTATGTGCTTGAACTGTTGATTGGTGGGCATTTGGTGTGAGAAAATCTCAGTTCCTTCCTATTTATTGTATTAGAAACATGTTTAAATGTTTGAAATTGATTAGTTTTGAAGTTTTTGATTTTTTAATAATTTTTTATATTTATTTTGAATTTTTGGTTTTTTTTGTAATAAATTTGAGAATTTAGTAATAAATAATCTGTTTGGTATTTTGTGATTTTTTTTTTTGGTTATGAACTTTGATTGATAGTAAAGTGTTGTTCAAAATTTCATTACAAATGGATATCATTTGTGTTCCTGTTTTGGATTCAGAAGTTTTAGCTTTAAGAATCTTTATTCATTGAATTGGTTTGAAATTGAACATTTATTTTTGTTTTATTTGTTATATTTCTTCAAATTTATCATGTTGAAATATGTTATGAAGAATAGTTTTTTTGTTAATTAAAATAATTTTTGTTTAACTATTTCACAAAACTTATATATGTTTGTTTGATTTTTTTTATTTTATTAACATTTCGTTCATTTGCGGAGTGGTTCAAACAAGAAATGTTAAAAAATGCCAATCCTTCTGAGACAATACAGAGGCTAGCTGCAGGGCCTTCTTCTGAAGTTTTGTGTTGGGACAGATATGACATAAATGGTTATTCATTTTACACAAAAACCCAAGACGACAAGAGTACCATGCAGAATAGTGGGGTGATGGTAGTAGCAGAAGCTATGCATTTAGCTAGTTCTAAAGATAGAAACCCAACGTTGGCGGCAATGTTCTATTATGGAATAATAAAGAGATATGTGAGGTTAATTATACTAAGTTTAAAGTTCCCGTCTTCAAATGTAAGTGGGTTAATAGTAATGCTGTGCAAATGGATGAAGAATTTATATTTGTTTTGGTTGATCTTGAGAGGTTTGGATATGGAGATGAGCCATTTATTTTGGCAAGTCAAGCAAAACAAGTGTTTTTCGTTCCCAATCTAGCAAAAAAGAAATGGTCTATCATGCTTCAAGGTAAGAGGCAAGGAGTTGGTGGAGATGATGGTGACTTAGAGTTTAATCTTGATGAAACCCTGCCTTTCACAGCTATTCGACCTAAAACAGTTGAATTAGATTTGGTAGATGATGATTATGCTCTTAGAGATGATCATTGTGAAAGAATTTGGGAGGATAATCGTTGTAAGGCTTAAATGAATTATTTTATTCTTTGTTAAATATACTTAATAATGTTTTATATTAACTTGATATTTCTTATTCTTACATTTATTAATTCATTGTTCTTTAAACAGGAAATGGACGAATTCGGTCAATAGGGTTTGGCAACGGCAACTCTTTTACTAGCCAAAGAAAGGGTAGAGGGCCAACCCTTATGAGGCATTTGGCTTTACATGATGAGACCACACAGCTTATCAGGATTATAGTGGAGTTTAATGATGATTTGAAACTTATAGGAAAGACTGGGGCTCAATTTACTAGTTATGTGAGTTATGTCGCACGCAGTAAGATTGGGATTGACATTACTAGCTAGAAGGTGGACAAAGATTTGGAGCAAAACATTTGGAAGGATATCTTGGTACATCATGAATTGTTTTCTCTACTTGTTTCAATTATAATTGCTTATTTACTTTATAACTCTATGTTATTGTATTGCAACTGACATTTGATATTCCCGTCACTGAGCAAATGAAAGACCATCTGTTTAAGCAACTTGATGAACGGTGGAGGGATTTTAAATCCATGCTTAAAAAACATTATATTCGTGGAGAAAGAAAGGATGAGCATTCTAAGGAACGACATCCGTTTATTAGTGACGAGGCATGGGAGAGTTTTGTGAAACAACGTGAGGACCTTGCATTTTGTAATAACCCAAGTTTTATGGATTTGAGTAAAGCATGATGAAGGATAAATTTGTAGAGAAATTATTGAGATTAA
The DNA here is from genome assembly GCF_004799145.2 of Neltuma alba. Taxonomy (NCBI): domain Eukaryota; kingdom Viridiplantae; phylum Streptophyta; class Magnoliopsida; order Fabales; family Fabaceae; genus Neltuma; species Neltuma alba. Next base: position 3,803 of record NW_021637299.1, read on the forward strand.
GACCTTTCAAATATGGTTTGAATAATTATAAAGTTAATTTCAGGAATTTAGGACCTATTTTCTTGGAAAATTCAAGGAAAAATAGTTAGAGGATAATTTTTGAGCTGAGATTTTTAGGATAATTATTTTATGGACTAAAGAAGCTAATGGAAGAAGAAAATCCATATAAAATATCCAGGTTTGATTTCTGGAATTATTTGACTATCCTGGAAAAAAAAAGAGAAGGATCAAATTAAAAGAAAATGAAGACCAAAGGGCATGATGGTCATTTCACGTCCCTTATCCTTTTTAATCTGTCAAAACACGTTCTCCCTTCTCATTCTCCTCTATTGCCGACTTGACTAAGAAGGAGAACGAACAGATAGAGCTTGAAGGGGGGGAAGAGGAAGACGAATCATCACGAACTACTAGAGAAAAAATCAGAGGTGTTTTTCTTGCATGCAAGTGTGCTTTTCTGATTAAGGTGAGTCCTTCAAGCCTTCCTCTGTCCTTGTTTTCTTTGATTGGGACTATATGGGAGTGGAAGAAACAAATGAAAATCCAGCCCTAGGGAGAGAAATTTAGGAATCGCATGAAAGCTTTGATTGAAGCATTAATTGGGAGTTGTGTGAGAGTGTGCCTGCACTTGTATGTTGCTGTTTGTGTTTATTTTTTTTTTTCTCTGGTACCTGATTGTCGAAACAGGGGATAGGTGACTCAGGGGGTTAGTTTCGGACTCCCTTTTCTTTGGGTATAAGGTTGAATATTGGTGGTATTGGAGAGAGATTTTGTGACCCACATGTATATGAAAGTGTGTTGGAGTTGGTTTTATTTTAATGACATGTTCGAAGACGTCTTTGGACCCAATACCTCTATTGGTTTATGTTGATAGCATGGGCTCCATACGTGAAAGGCAAATGAAAAGGAAATGGTATGATTATGAAGATTAAATAATGCTACATGATATTTTGGAGTGAAGGCCATGAGGTTTAATGGGAAAAGAAAAAGGAGTTCTTATTGTTTTGTTTTGGTTAAATGGTCTTAACCGCTGGATAGGAAAAGGGCAAAATGAGTTTGAATTTTTGAATCCTACATAGATTGGAAAGTGATTATTCTTTAAATCTGGAAGTTTAATAAGAGGAGGAATTGTTGAATTTGGGAACCGAAATTTGATTTGAAGTTTATTGTTTTGTGTTCTCAAATGCTGAATATTATTCTAGTTAGTGGACCAGCCTTATTGTGAACAATGATTAAATTTTATTGCAGTAAAATGAGCATTTTAGAGGGGCAAAAGATATCCATATATTACGAAATGGAGGAATGATGTTAATATTGGGATGTTGCAGCTGAAATTAAATCACTTGGCAATGATTTGATTATGTATAAATGGGGAAGTATTTTCGGTCAAGTGGGTTCAAGAGGAAATGTAATCTTAAACTAGGGGACATTAAAGTAGGAGATAGAATGATATTGATAAAGCTGGAATTTTATAAAGTATGAAAGAAATCTTGTTGCTATTACAATTTTAAGGACCCCGAATATTCAAGGTTGCTGAATTATTTTTGAAAACTAGGAATAAATGATCTTGATATATATATATATATATATTAATCTGCCCTTGCCTATATAATTTATAGGATTTGATATTTGTTCGAATCCATTAAGAAAGGAGCCAAGAAGGAAACAAGGGGAAGGGAGTGCGGAAGAAAAAGCAAAAGGTAGTAACTCTTTTCCTTTAATGTGATTGTGCATTGATTGCCACATGCTTGGATGTGCCTTTATGCTGATTGTGCATGAGAACATGTAAGTTGCCTTTGCATGATAATAATTGTCATGACAATATGCGCTGGTTTCCATTTATTTTGGAATGTGAGCGCAATAGATAGCGATTGGCTATATGGATGTATGGTGTATGTGCATCATTGATTATATTTGGATGCAAGGTGTTGTTCTCTTTGGCCTGTGTAGCATGTTGTTTGTGATCTTGTATGATTACGTGAAGGAAATTTGTTACTACTGAGATTCTTTAGAATCTCACCCCTTCTTCCATGTAATACAGCAAGAGCAAGTACTCCTAAGGGCAAGGGAGTAGTGATCGGTGGAGTTTAAAGGTACAAGAAGCTGGCAATCTTTTATATATATATTTTGCTTAAAATGCATCTTATTTTGAAGTGAAGATATATTGTATATCTATTTTGGTATGTAAATATTCCTCCATAAGGAGGTGGCTAAGGGCAGATAAACCATGGTAACTGCTATTGAAGGAAATAATCAATATTTTGATATATAATTATTATTTTGTCTACAATTATGTGTATCTATATATGTAACTCGTTGTACGAGCCTATGGCTAGATCCTAGTGGCTATAGTTGATTTGATATGAGATCCAAAAGGTGGATAGAAAAAGAATGGGTTCAATGGTTGAATACGAACCATGGGTCTTAGACGGTTTTTACCGTTTTTGTAAAAAGGTTAAACTAGGTACTCGAACCACTAGACAAGTTACTTGAAAGTGAATTTTGAAAGGTTTAAAACGTTTCAGAAAATCCCATTCCTTGAAAAGGATCATACTTTGTATTTGGGAAGCCAAAAAAAATTGTCTTCCCAAGGATTGGAACCTGGCTTTTAATGATTCGAGATTAAATAGAACAACTATATTGGTGTATAAAGGATAGTCGTGACATATTTCAGGTTTGGTTTCTTCAAACTTAGTTTTTAATTTGGTCATATTTTATTTAACTAAACTAACTTTGTCAATTTGTTTCATTGTCATAAGCATTGAGTTAGAAGAATAAACAAATATCTGAGCAGAATGTGTACCCACATACCATGTCTTGTGCAGGGTATAATGGGTTGGAAAGAAGTATGATGGAGGAGCAGATGAAGAATGCACAGATGGCTGCTGTTTCAGATTCTACTGGCTACATTCCACCTATTGAGCATCCTTCTTGCCAACAAAAATGGAAGGCGGCGAGGATTAAAAAGGGTCAATACATTACTCCACAGTTTGCTACTATTGCTGAGAGGATTGTAAGTAATATTTAAGAATTATGCTTCATTAATTGCTTTTTTCAATTATCTTAAATTGAATTTGTTGATTTAATATTACAGGAGACATTTGAGGAGCAATTATCCCAAGGTACATTCATCCCCTAATGACGGATGTATATCTTGACCACTGCCATTAGAAAGACTGACCATCCTGGTAGAGTCAGAAGGACCCCTAAAGGGATTGGTATTAAAGAATTTTTTGGCTTTGCTTCACGAAAAAGCATTGGATCATCATCTACTAACGTGGTATCTAAAGAGGAGCTTGACCAACGATTACAGGAAGAAATAGAGAGAGTTCGAGCTGAACTCAGACAACAACACATGGCAGAGATGCAAAAGATACGTGACGAATTCGATGCCAAGTTTCAACAGGCTCTAATGATGATGGGCACGAGTAGATTCCAGATGCCTTGAGTATCTGAACCTTCCCAGGTAATAATCACACATCTTTTCAAATCTTCTAAATGTTCATTTGATCTATTTAAACCTATTTAATATGCCTTAACCAATTTCATATTATGTTTTAGGGTTCACCAGTGATAAAAAGCGGGAAGGGCAGTAATAATCAGACACAGCTACTGACAGTGTTTGACCCTGACCCTAGCCCTGACCCTGTCGAAGACAATGGAATGCCGTGTACTCTCTATGTGGATTATGAAAATTCAACTATTCATGTCACTAGTGGTTGAGCATTCATAGGCATAAAGATTCACGACAACAAAATTCTGAGCAAACAAGCAAGGGTGACAGTAGAGAGGATTGTTCGTGGTCAAGGTAGTATACCAGTGCCCAATCCTATTGATGAGGTTCAACTCTTGGCCCAAGCTAAAGGACATTTCATTTTGTGTCCAAAGAGACTTATTGCAAAGCTAATGGTGAAGAAGGCGGCAGTGAAGAAGGCCACAAGAGCGCATCATCAGATCTTGTACTCCTGCCTCTTCCTGGTGATGTTGTGCTTATTTATTCCAGTTTGGAGGTTCTTCATTCCGTAGTGCCAAACATGGATAAGCCTGTTACTTTCAAGACGTCGTTGGGGATTGTGGGTTTAGATATAACATACAACTTCATCGTTGACAAGAAGGACCTCGTTCAGTTCCTCAACTTTGAGAAGCTTGATATAGTCTTCATGCAGCTCGCTATTTTGTAACTTACAATATCATTTTCTTATTTCATGTTATACTTAATGCATGTTCTAATGTTTCTTATTTGAACAACAAGCACTTTACTCAAATCTGTTGGATTGGAGGACTTGAAGGAACATATGGTTTTATGTGTCCTCAAAGGGTGCAGAAAGAGCTTAATACTGTGGAAGCGAGGTCAATCTACATGATGACCATAATGACTCAGACTAGAAAGCCAATATATTTTGTACGTTACGTGGAAAGGTAAGTGTATTATTGTATTTGAGATACACAAGTTGTATGTATAGGATTATAATTAACATGGTTTGTCTTTTGTAATTATCATTGGACTCTAATTGTTTGTGCCCCTTTTGATAACAAAGTTTACTGGTTTGATTCACTTTGTGGAAGTCCATCTGAAGAAACAAAAGATGTCATCGACAAGTTAGCTTATGTTTATATATTTATTACATGTGAAGTTTATAAAAACATACTCTAATATCATTTTCTTTTGTACTGTTGATAGGGGTTTTCATGGTTTCAATATTGTGGCGATTAAACAAAATAGATAACCACCAACATGGATTCTCCCAAAGGTATGTTGTTTTGAACTAAATATATACTTTTAAACCTTTTTAGATGAATTAAAGTTAATTTTTATAATCAATAATGTCTAATATTCAATTTTATAATTCATTTTGTTAGTACCGTTGTCAACAAGAATATGTTGAATTTGAATATTATATCATCTGCTACATGAATGACATCATTGAGACAGGAGTGACTGAGAAATTAGACGAGGTAAAATAAGTTACGTTGCATGACATTCTTCAATTCATTTCACAGTTTTTATTAAGTTCACTATGTTATTTTTGATTAACAGGTATTTCAAAATGCTGCGCCATATCCCATGGATGACATCAACTTGATGAGGGACACTTTGTCAACAACATTGTTACAAAATGTTGAAACTCTCAAATAGTTAGGTCATTCCCCAAATAATTCATTGTTAGATATTTTCTCTTGGTTTCCTCCTATACATGTTCATTATTTCTATTGTACAGACATAAGAAATTACTTTTCTTTCAAGATGCTGGTTCTCTTGGTTCCTATACGTGTTTTTTGGTCTTAGGTTCCCCTTAGTTCTCTTGGTTCTCTATGTTTGCTTTGTGTAAAAGAAATTTCAATGCTTGCTGTATATATTAACTAACCAGTTGATTACTTGTTCATATGGTCTTGTTCTGCGTATTTTGCATTGCCTACATTTATTTGGAACTGTAAACTACAGGGTGGTTTAAAAAAAATCACATAGAATTTTTTTAAAAAAATAAATATATTTTAACAGCGGTTATCCAAATAACCCAGTTAAAACCGATTTCCACGGCGGTTACATAAAAAAACCGCAGTGGAAAGTTAACTTTCAATGGTGGTTTTGTTACGTAACCGCTGTGGAATTCTAACTTTCCACGACGATTTCTTACATAATTGCTGTGGAATTCTAACTTTCCACGGCGGTTTTTTACATAACCGTCGTGAAAAATCAATTTTCCAAGGCGGTTCTCAACCGCTATGTTTTATAAACCTTTCAACGTCGACTATATCAACTTCGCCTCCAAAACCGTAATGAAAAACCACTAATAACTACAGTTAAAAGCCTTTTTTTTGGCAGTGAAAAAGGGTTTTTGTTTTCAAATTGTAATTTTTTGAAACAAAAGCAATAGACGGTGAAGTTTTATTAAGATTACAAACTTGGTTTTGATTTGAGAAAGCTTAATCAATATTTGTGAACCTTGGGCTAACTTAATTTATCATTAAGTACTAAATGGGAAGTTTCTAATCAAGTTTTATGAAATACAATAGTGAGAAATAACCCTAGACTTGCATTTGTTGCAAAGTCAAGTTTATTTTATTTCGATTTTTATCTTTGTTTTCAAAGCAACTTCATGTACACATTAATTTCACTTAACCTAATTATGAGCACAAATGCGATTTTTAACTAGTCCGGCCTTAGTTTCTGAGGGAACGATACTTTTTATACTACTTTCGACCCATGTGCTTACAGTGAAATTAAACGGGAAACAACACTGTTTCGTAATACTTGCTTGTTCTCGTTTGACATTTGTTAGTTACTAATTTATTTCTCTCATAAATTGACAATACAAAAGATATACTTGCTTGTTTGGCAGTAACATCCCAAAATGATGCTTGTATTGTTTCTATATTAGGGCTAAGGGCCTTACTAAAACGTTGATTCCCAAACAAGTTCCCGATGTCCAAAGACTCCTCTATGTTACTCTCTGTAGTGGAGTATGCCATGTTAGCGTGATGCTCTTACAAGAGCATCGATCGACTAAACTAATTGAATTAACACTGTTTTATTATTTATTTATTCATGATATTCTAAAATATTAAATGAACTGAATTTTATGGAAAACACGCGCTGGCGTTTGTTGAAGAGATCCCAAGTCTCCCAATTGGCCTCGTGGCTTTTTAGATAAGTTGGATTCTTTCTTCCTCCCTTTCCCCTGCTCAGGACCCCACAAAGACAGAGGAATTGACAGAACATCTCACCCATTGCCGGGAATTTTCCTCGCATTCTAGAAATGGGATAACCAAAAGGGAACGAAAAGAAACAGACACTTCCCAAACAGAGATCATCTATATTAAACATGTATACCTTTCATAATTAATATTATAAGCATATCAAATCATGTGGCAATTTGAGGGGTTTAATGGCTGGTCGAGTTTTAATAGAACCAAATCTTTAGAGATTTGGATGTAGAAATTCTTTCATGATTTGGCACAGAGAAACTAAAAATAAGCTGTGATCTGCATATGTTGACTTCTTGTCCCAAACATTCACACTTTTTCATCGTGTCAATTCGAGGTTCCAAGATTTGTTAAGGTGAGGGTGCCTCTGCTTTTGTCATGCTGTCATTATCAATGCTTATCTTTAGTGGCATTTAAAGATGCTTTGTTTTAATCATGAACTGTCATTATCAAAGCTTATCTTCAGTGGCAATTAAAGACGCTTTGTTTTAATCATGAACAAAGCCAGACACCAAACAAAGCTTATCTTCAGTTTAGAGGAACGATCAGTGTAATATCCAAACTTTTTGAGTAAATCTCAAATTCAAAAAATATGATTAGAGATGGAAGAAATAAAATTGTACAAATTCAAATTATCAAGAAAGTAATTTTGAAAAAAATTCGGGTTTGAAAGAGTGTTTTAGAAAAATATGCTCCAGACAATTTCAGAAAACTCATGCCAAAATAGAAGTGAGTTTTTCAAGACATATTTGAGGCTCAAAAAAGGTGAAAATGATGATGAAAGAATTTATGGTTAGTTAATTAAGTGGAAATTCAATTATTCAAAGTGTGACAGTTTGCTACTTCGAAATCTCATTCTTTTCTTTTCTCATTTATGCAATGCATGAAAAATATCTCTAGCTATACAAAATGTATGAAAAAACGTTAGTTAATACATACTTGTACATGTATACATTTTACATATATACATGCATAGACATGAGTGTTATATACTCTTTCTAATCTTGAATATAAAAGTTAAATAATTAATTTACAGGGATTTAAAAAACTTATTTATTTATTTGTAAATAATGGGTGTTCATTTTCCTAATACTATTTTTAATTATTTACATGGGAGACTAGCTTGTGAAAAGCCCCTTATATATGCAATCAAATAGAAAGGGTTTAAGGTTATTAAACAAAATAGAATATTATGCCACGGAATATTTTACATATTATGCCACGTCGGCGTCATCTTCCCCATTGGATATTATGGCATCTTAAGCGTCCTCCTTTGCCGTGTTGCTGCCCAAGAATGCGGGCAGAACAGAGGCTGAAATATACTACAACAGGAATCAGATCCTTCCTATAAAAGGACGCTAGCAGTAAAAGCAATAATCGGTTTCCAGGAAGGGAAAGAAATTTTCAATCTTGCCACTACCAAAAAAAAAAAATTCCCAGCAAATGCAAAACAAAGAAAGGTGAAACACAACTCCGAGCTATGAAATCAATCTTTTTCATATCTTTTCGTTGACTGTGACTCATTCGCGATGGAAGCCTTCTAGTAGTTTTCCCTTTTCATCGCAATCATATTGAAGCAACCAACGAAGGAGTGGGGCGAGACTCCGATTAGATTCGACAAACAAGAGCTTTAAATTAAAACTGAGGACTGACCCGTTCTCTGAGGAATAATTAATAATTAATTGGCTTTGCTGTGCTTTTCTGGTTAGCCGCCGATTGTGTCCCTCGCTCCTCCGATTGGTCCCACTGTTAAGGTGGGTTTCCTAACGCTAACGGAATGAATGAAGAAATCTGCCCCGATCGAATTATTCCGGTGATGGAGACGGAGGAGCTGAATTGTAGGGCTTGTGGAGGGCGAGGCGGCCTTTGGCTTGCCAGAGCTTAGACTCCCCGGTTACTGTAGATGATGGCGAGGGGAGGGACGAGACCTTTTGATGATGATGAGGTGCACTTGCCAAAATTGCATTTTGGAATCAAATCTTCTCACTTAACGGTCAACGTTAGAGGTTGGCTCAATTAGGTCAAAATTTCTATATATATATATACACACACTATTTTCGAAGTAACCACAACTTCTTCACAAAAACTACCCAAAAAAAAAGTAGTTTTAACACTATCAAAATTTCCTATGATATCCATCCTTCATATTAAAGAAAAGATATGATATATAAAAATTATTACCGCTTTCTCTCGTTGATAACAACCATGGCTGACCTGTAAGAAAAAGCAAAAAAAAAAAAAAAAGATAATAGAAAATTTGTAAGTAAATGCATAAATAATCATTCAGTCTTCTCGACTAGCATCATTAATTTCGTTATATAATCATACGCGGAGAAACAAGCTAGAATCTTATTACAAAGGCAAGCTAAGTTCTATAACATGATGATGTTTAAAATTTGACATATCTTTTGCATCCCACTCACGCCACTATTACAGTCAACGGATTTTTTTTGGGGGGGGGGGCTTCACAAAATATCATGTTGCAAAGGCACCCCTCATGAACTTGCGGAGGATTAAATCAAATCTGTTCTTTTATATGAGATTTCCCAGAGCCAGATTCTGTCGATATTTACAATCTCTTTTCACCATTCTTTTTGCGAGGTTAGCCAGTAGGAGTGGATTACCTTGCAGTCTTGCACAAGAAGATATTGCAAGAGTTATTTCTGCTCACTGTCTCCACAGAATGACACTATGTAATTAAAGTGGGAGGAACCAATCAGAGAGATGATGGAAAGTGAGAGTGAGAATGGAGATTTTTTAATACAGTGAAAAGTATATTTGGGAAGGGGCAAAGCGAGCTTGGAAAAGGAAATCCAATTAAGCATCATCATCATCATGGCATAGGTAAGGAATGAGTTTCGGTGTTTAGCGGATTGATAAATATCAAGAACTTATCACCACTGCGCATTGCCTAGATCTAATCTGGATAGCTCATTTTAAATTTTAAATTTTATTTTTATTTTTTTAAAAAAATTATTTTAATGTGTGAAGAAATCTAAAATAAAAATGATCTTTTAAATATCATCTTTTCAAACAATAATTTTTAGTTGAAAATTTTATATCTAAATTGTTAAAATTGTATCTTACTACATTGCAATGGGCACTAAAACCAGTTGCAGTAGGTAAAAGGGAACAAGGACACAAGCCGTTAAATACACATATGTTTCCTATACTTCAACTACTCGCACTTAATATTATCGTTAAGCAAATCAAATAATAATACACTAATTAGTTACTATTCATGCTTATTGTCCAGTGTTATAATATAAGCTTAGTACTACTTTTGTCACTGCCCATCTCCATTTTCATCTGTCTGTCACTGCCTCTCTCCATTTTCATTTTATATATATTACATGGGAAGGGGACGCTGGTCCCCACTGGAAATATAGACTTTATTGACCATATATCTAATACCAATTCCCCAGTTATTAATTGATAGCTCATTTGACTCTCCTTGTAATGTGTTCGTTCAAGCACTCAAAGTTTCTGAACTGTTAATGTTATTCTTCATGAAAAGCAAGGTTGCCTGTCAGATTGTCTCATATGGTCATGATCGAATTAAAGCTTGGCTTTTGTTATGAAGATACTTGTTTTAAGCATAAGCGAAGCCAAACACTCAACGTTTCCTGATCCCTCTCTGGCCATCAAATTCCTTCTCTAACTCAACTCAAATCATGCCTACTTCACTCACGTAAGTTTTCCAAGTTTCTTTTACATTTCATTTCAACTTTTGACATTATTCATCTTACTAATATATACTGCCTCTTGTTCTTTACATAAGAGCTACTTGGGGGTTAAATTTGGTCCTAAATATAAAACCGTAATCCACTTTGTCTTCTCTTTCCCCAAAACATTCAGGAATTCCTATCAAGAGATAATTCCAATAATCTAATAACATGATTAAAGAAGCTAGTTTAGGAAGATCAACACATATTTGTGACAAATAACTAACTTAATTAATTTTTTTAATTTCTCTAAATTAGTTATCTAACTCTTATATTGAGAACTGGAGGTAGTAAATAGATTTCTCATCAAATGTTCATGAAAAGGAAATTCTTGCGATTGGGATTATTATCAAAATGCACTCTTCCAATTCATCACATTTAAATGAACACTGTACGAGCATCATATTGTTTTCCTATTATATGCTCGCCACTTCACTATTGCTTTGCGTTTGGATATCATTATAAAATGTTAGATTTACAATCGAAGTGGCGCTACTTCCTTAAACCATTGTGTTAAGTTTGCTTTTATTTCAGGAAATTTGACTTGCATTGCACTCATGCAAGTGTTGGCTCCTTGCAATCTCCATTCACTTCCTTAAACATTTTGTGCAACATGCATTTTGACTTTAAGAGAGGTTTATATAAGTTTTCAAAATAAAATGGATATCTCTATAACTTAGATTAAATAAAGAGTATGTTGATGTATTTTACTTTATTTAAATTAAGTACAAAATAATAACTTCTTTTCTACAAAAATTTACAGGTTAAAGTGCAAATTTGTCTTGAAAGTTTTCACTAAGAGGCACTAGGCATTTGAAATTCTTTTGATGCAAATAAGTTTAAAATCATAGTAATATTGTCCCCTATTATTAAAAAGCCAATATTGTTTGTTAAAATAGTAATATTGACCATTAACATTTTCAATGGTAGGAGGTAACATTGTTATAATTTTAAATTTCCTGAGCAAATTTGTACCTAACAAATTTTTTGGGTACCCAATAATCCTAAATGAAAATTTTTGAAACAAATTTTCACCTTAACCCAAAATTAAAATAAAAATATTTTAAAAAATAGGCGTCTATCTATCATCCTTTCTTCATCGCTTTTTTTCCACCTCTCTACTCGCCTCTCTTCTTTCCTTCACAGTTATTAATTTATGTAAATGGTATTAAAGCCCACAGTTATTTTAATAAATGGTTTTGTCCCTTTCCAGTAGTCTTCTTTCATTTGAATTTCCAAGCTCATGTTTTTTTTTTTTGCTATGCATAAGTATCTTTTTATTGAATACAATTTTATTCAAGGCACTATCTCCCCCAATAGGAATTTGAATCTTGATTCTCACTACGTTATGATGGACTAATCCCTTTTACTACACCTATAGCCATTGATAACAACACAAATTTCTTTCTCATATTCTTTGTTAAGATACCTTTCATGTATCTCAACAAGTTTATTTTATACCACACAAATATCAGTGGTCGTTCTGCGCTCTCCAACCACTTGTCTTTTGTTGTTTGATGTTGGTATTCACATACTTTAACCACAATAACCAAAGGAGGAGAATTGAAAGCAGAGCTTCATATGTGCATGACCAATGGGAAAGAACTTATATAAGAATTTATTTTGGGTCAAGCAAGTTAATTTTGGCAATATTAATAGTCTTTTTGTCAAAATGATGGAGTTGGTGTGAATGGATTAATCAACACCTAGCTAGATCTCTTACACAGAGAGAGAGAAAGACAGAGATCTCACACATTAGTTTAAAAAAAGAAAAAATGCTTGTTTGGGAGCCACATCCTAAAATGATGCTTGTATTTTTTCTGTATTTGAGTGAAGGGGCAAAGGTTCCTCCACTCTACTCTCTGTAGCCTATCATGGGATATGGCGTGTTGTTTAATTTAACCATAAACGAAGCCAAACTCTCAATTTTCCAACATGATCCCTCTTCTATACGTACTCGGTTTAGTTTCAAGAGAACCGAATCTATAGAGATTTGGATGTGGAAATTCTTTCTTGATTTAGCCGTGTGGGACTGAAAATGAGCTGTGATTTGCATCTATCGACTTCTTGTCCCCAACATGTACACTTTTTCTTCCCATCAAACACCTTTTCTAGGTTCCAATCCTCAGGAAGATTTGTTAAAGTGAGGGTGTCTGTGTATTTGCGTCATACTGTACTCATTATCAGAGCTTGGTTCGTAGTGAAGATGCTTTGTTTTAAGCATATACATAGACAAACCCAGACACCCAACTTTCCTCGTCCCTCTTTTCTACTCTCTCTCTGCGCGGAAGAACATCCATCAAACGCAAGTCAAGTCATGCCTACTTCACTGGCGTAAGCATTTTCCATTTGATTTCAACTCTTGACGTTATATATTCAGTTAATTTTCACTCACAGATACGCACATTCCTCATTAAATTTCCTTTCATGAAATCGAAATTCTGGATTGTGTGTCTTACTTGGCCTTCTACAAGTTTGCTGGTCTTCAGACTCGTCGTCATCCGTCATTAGCGCCACTGTCCCGCAAGAATAATAAATAGCAAGCTTTTAGCTTCATATTTCATAATTTATGATTTCTGCCTCCTCTGGTTTCCTCCAATGGTGCGTGGAAACTCACTGGGAAATGACGAGGTCTAGGGGGTGGTGGAGGTTTGGGTGGTGCGGTAGTGGCCGGCTTCAGGAGGAGCATGATGATTTGGCGGTGGACCCGGAGCTGGAGGACTTATGGGGTCCGTTTAGTGCGAGAGAAACTGAGGGGAGGAGAGGGGAAGGAAAATTTTTAATAAGCTTGATTTAAAAAATTGAAAAAGTGGGGTAAAAGCTTTCAATTAATTTTTATGACTCTTTTATGTTACTTCTTTTTATTAAAACTTCAAAACTCCACTTCTTCAATTTTTTTAAATAGAGGTCAATAAAATTTTTCTTCCCCTCCCCTCCTATCCATTTCCCTTGTACCAAACAATACCTTGGTGACGGATCGCGTTAAACCCTCGTTGCGTCCGAAGACCCCAAGACAGCAGCTATCTATAATTCTTCTATAGAACGATTTAATATTTTTTGTCTAAAATATACACGAAATTAGGCAATTTTTGAGTTTTCGCAATGTCTGGTCTTTTGTCAAATATTATATTAAGAATATTAATTTTGGCAATAAATATATTATATATATTAGAGAATAATTTAAATTAATTAGACGTATACTCCTGCAGGTCCTTATTATAAGGGCATCATCTAGAAGTAATTTTTTTTTATCTCAAATATAAGTCATTACCTACTAATTTCTAATTTTATCCTTGTTATTAATTAAGGCTTAGTGTTAGTAAGCTTCGCCAACTCCATGTTTCTCTATCTATATAATTTAAATTAGGGGTAAATTAACTAGGAAAAAATTATCATTTCAATTTATTACAAATTTAATGCTTTAATTGTAGTCAGAATTAGTTGAGAATGCCTTATTAAAATAAAAGAGCAAATACGGTTGTATGTTAATTGATAGGTTAATACTTTTTTATAGCAATGATGGGTTAATACTATTATTTTTCATTACAATTTGATTGAATATCAATTTTGGTCACTGTAGTTTTTAGTCTTTATAGTTTTATAAGGATCTGATTTGAGTTAAAATCATTATCAATGTGAGGAGTTAACATCTTTAAATATTAGGATCAAAACTAAAATGATCAAAAGTATAAAACCAAAACTCATCTAGTTACCATAATTTTAATGAGTTTTGGTTTTTATCTTTATACTCTTAACGAATTTTGATTTTATTTCTTCTAACTTGGACCAAATCCTTATAAAATTATAGGACCCATATTTATGATTCGAAACTACAGGGGCCAGAACCAAAATTTAGAATGAACAGTAATATTGGCCCATTTAATTATAAATATATATTGAGTAAAATATAAATTAAAATTGTGCTTTAGACATTAAAATTATATTTAAGGTACAGAGAACAACATCAATTGATATGTAGTTAATAGATATAAAGATAACCATCTAGTAAGGGCGTCATTATATTTTTACCAGATTTAATATACGCCATTAACGCTTGATTTACAGCTCATGTTTTAATTTTCTTAATATATGGCTTTATTATTTTGCCCGCATTTGACATATGTACTCAAATGCTTATATTAAAACAATTCTTTATTTGATGATGTCATTATGATGTTTCTAATTAATCCGATGGTTGTGCAGCTCAACCCCTCGGCATGATATATTTGTGTTTCCAATTCCTGAGATAAGGTCGATCGATTGTTCAAATGCACTTCCCCAGTTCATCACCTTTACATGAACACCCTGCAAGCATATGGGCTTTTATCATATGCATACTTTTCTACTGCTTTGCATTTGGATACCATATGAAATGTCAGATCTATACCCCAACTGATACTACTTCACTAGACCGCTCTATTAAGGCAGCTTTTACCTCAGGAAGTTTGGCTAATGCTGCTCAACTATCACTCTTGATTCACCGCTCTCTCCAACCACTTGTCTTCATTATCTGTTTGCTGTTGCTATTCATATACTTCAACCATAAGAAAATAGTAGATATAGCTGGCAATATGGCTTCATATTTGCATGACTTATGGAGGAGAACTAAAACCAGAGCCTTGGATTTGTATGACCGATGGAGAAGAACTGAGAGCGGCAATGTCCTAACAATCACCGAGCCACCAATTTAAATTCACATCAAGTCTTAAACTTATATTGGCATACCATTCATATCGCAAAATCGCAAGATAGTAAGTTGTGTTTCTTGTACTCATACATCCTTTGATGTAGGGCTTAACTAAGGAGTTAATCATAATCCTAAATGTGAGAACTAGTTTTTTATATTTATTAATATTTTAAATTACCCTTATTAATATTTTCTTGACAATAATTTAATAATGTGCATGTGTATTCTATAAAGTTAATAATTCTTACTATTCATTCATGCCACACCATCAATTCTACCACTCTTGGCTTTAGTAAGTGTTTGTAGGCTGCTAAATATCAAGTGACAACAAATAAGATAGTGATAATAAATTTCACAAAAATTTCTACCTTTTGCATTAATAAGTCTTAGTAGGTTGCCAAATATCAGTGGTAACTAAGTAACAATTTTAACTTATCAGATGACAAAAACACATAAAAAAAGATAATAACTAATTTTACAAAAAATTTCCGATTCTACATTGACAAATGTAAGTAGGTTGTTGAATATCAATAATAACAATTTAATAAGTACTAATTTGAACTTATCAAATGACAAAAATTAAGGCATTGACAATTAAAGGTATTTAGGCAATTTTGTTAAAAATTTTAATTTCAAATTATCTAAAGACTTCACAATGATTGACTCATTTTTAGTTTAGATTTCTGATTTGAAATCTACAGATTTGGGAGCATTTTTGTGTTTTTCTCCTTAGTAAATTTAATAATAAATTGGAAAAAAATTCAATAAAATGACACTTGAATTCACAAAATCCGAAATGGTCATTTGAATTTTAAAAATTCATGGCCACCTGAACTCCGATACCCATTGCCGATGTTAGACTTTTGATGGTTGTCTGGCCGGTCAGCCGGTGAGGGTGGCTTAAGAGTCTTTTAAAAAAAGGTTAAAGGGAAGAAATATTGTAAATTTACCAAAATTTCAAAACTTCAATTTAGTCATTATGACTAATTTGGGATTTTGCAATTTTAAATGAACATTTAGGGTTTTGCAAATTGAAATGTCATTTTATTGAAATTTTTGCAAATAAATTTTAGATGATATTTATTGCTAACTAATAAATCAATCAGTATATACTACCTCCAATCCTTAATATAAAATTCAGTTAACTGATTTAAAGAGATTAAAGAAGTTATTAAATTACTTAATTATAACATATGTTACATAATCTTTTAAAAATATTTTTGTGGATCATTACATGACATATCAATTTATGAGTGAGACACATTAACTTAAAAATAAAATGATAAATATAAATAGTTTAAAATAATTTGTTAATTTTATTTATTTTTTAAAATTAGTTAATTGAATCTTGTATTAACCACAAAACTCAATTCAACCATAGCCATCGGTCCTCCGTGGCACCTGTTTCATATGTGCTATCAGACGTCACATCCAGACATTTTGCAGATTTTATTTTCCAACATCGAAGGGAAGTAAGCAACGCATTGAATTCAGGCTTTTCTTCCTCCAAATCTATTGACTTTAAATTTCTTTCTCTTCTTTCAAGTATATATGAGCATCAAGTCAATCGTTGGCATCAAGAAATCTTGTTAAAATTAATTAATGCTTTTGATCTTTTAAAATTAGTTCAACAAAATTTATTAAAAATAATTGGAATAAAAACACTACAAGAAAATGTTGAAGTAGCAGCGGAACATTTCTAGCGGTTCAACAAAACCGCTAGAAATTCCAAAAATTTCTAGCGGTTTCTATAAAAAGCGCTGCAAAATACAGACGGTTTGACCATTGCCGGCACATTTCTAGCGGTTTTCACCTAACCGCTAGAAAATTAGAGCTAGAAAATTCCCCGGGCTTTGGCGGGAACTTGGCGCCAAATTTGTAGCGTTTACTTTCTAGCGGTTCAAGCCAATAAACCGCTAGACACCGAAAAATTCTAGCGGTTGATGCAAGAACCGGTAGAAATATTTTTCATTCTCCGAGGAGTTTACAAATTTCTAGCGGTTCGGACCGAACCGTTCGCCAATTCCCGAGGCCATATGACCGTTGGGAATTCCTAGCGGTTCGGCCCCAAAACCGCTAGAAATTTCTAGCGGTTTGGGCCGAACCGCTAGGAATGCTCGGTCTATATATACCCCCCCACACTCTCACTTCTTCAATCGTTCTGGAAGCGAAGCTCTGCTGAATTTTCTCCACAAACATATTCGAGTTCTGATTCAGTTGCAGATCCTTATTTTCAGGTAAAAATAGTAATTTATTGATAAATTCTTTTTATTTTATGTTTTATTTTATTTATTTTATTATGTTGTAGCTTATAAATAATTTTTCTTTTTATTTCATTTATAAATAATTACTATTTGTTGTTATTAGGATGACTCGTCGACACGGGAAAGACCCAGTTGATCCTGAGAGAGCTGGACCCAGTGAGGTTCATCATGATGCTGGTGAGCCATTCCCCAGCATTCATGACTACGATCTGAGCGAGGAGGATATCCTCAGTTTTATGGAGCAGGATGGTGTTAAGCGGACTGAGGAGGCTCATTTTACTGGGGATGAGCAACCCCATGCTGATGCTGATGCTGCTGACGAGGAGGAGGAGGAGCAGGATCAGGGGAATGAGTATCCTCAGGCTGCGCAGCGTCCTGCTCCGAGACGTCAGGCTGGTTATGAGGTGGAATTTGTCGGTAAGTATTTATTTAACTTTTTAAAGTTTTGATCAGTATTTAATTTATATAAAAATTGTATTAATTTATTGCTATATAATTTATTTCTTAATTAAATTTTGCAGACACTGAGGGGAACAGGTCCTATCAGAGGCTGACAGCCAGAGAGTTGTCTATGATGACGAGCGGACGAGTGGTTGTGCCACTCAATGAGTTGGGCCAACCGACGAAGAAAGGTGGCCAGTTGTACAACAAGTACGTGCGCCTCCTTGGTCAGCAGTGGACGCTGTTCCCCATCTACGTGCAGGACTGGAAGAAGATCACCTCAGACAAGAAGCAGCAAGGCTGGGAAATGATGAAGGTAATATAAAATTGTTATTTATAATTTTTTTTAATTTAAATAAATGATTATATATTTTGTTTTCAAATAATTTAATTGTTTGATTATAATTTTTTATTTATTTAATTTGTTTGTTATTTATAATATTTTTAAAAGTAGTTAAATGAATATATATATTTTTTATTTAAATTATTTAAAAGTAGTTAAATGAAAATAATTTGTTATTGATTTCATTAATTTATTACTTATAATAATTTTAAATTTAGTTGAGTAAAAATATTTTTTCATTTAAATTACTTAATTGTTTAATTATTATTTGTTTTTGATTAATTTATATTTTATTTATAATATTCTTAAATTAGTTAAAAACTAATTATTTGTTTTTTATTATTGAAATTGCTTAATTATTTGTTTAAAATTTGTTATTTAGTTAATTTATTATTTTAATCATAGAGTAAATTTATTCTGGGGGAGGAGTTGAGGGCTGACACGATCAAGAGGCTCGGGATGGCATGGAAGAACAGGAGGGCCGACCTGTGGAGGGAGAAGAAAGGTGACGGGACGAGGCCCCTCCAGGAGATACTGGCAGATGTACCTGGTGGAGTCCTGGACCAAGACTGGTTCAGTTACGTCTATTTTAGGATGACGGCTGACCAGATGGTATGATAATATTGTATTAATTATAATTTCTTTATTTTTTATCCGACTTGACTCATTTAATTTAATTTTTTTACATTTTGCTTCAGGCTCTTTCTAGGAGAAATGCTGGGAGCGTTAGGCATCAGACGATACGTCATAGGGCTGGATCCAGGAGCTTTGCGATCACTTATGACGAGATTGTGAGTACTTGAAATAAATTTATTAAATATGTATATGTATTTAATTTGTAACTAATTATTTCTTTGATTTCATTTACAGAGGGAAAAGACGCAGCAGGAGCGGGGATACACGCCCACTTATGGCGAGATGTGGCCGATGGTGTATAGACCCCGAGACGGGCGTGCGTCGGATGAGGTTGAGGAGATAGCGGTAAGTAATAAATTAAATATTAATATAATATCACAGTGTAGATATCATTATATTATAATTAACTTCTTTATATTAATTTTGGTAGGCACGGATGACTCAGGTCGATTCCAAGTTGCGTGAGTCTCAGGGGTCTGCCTTAGATCCCACCGCCTCACTTTTAGCGGGTCGTGGCCGGCCGCAGCACCCTGGTCGAGTTAGCGGGCTTGGACTTGGACCTACACCGACTAGGTTGCCCCGCTCAAGTGGTGCTGGCCCTTCATATACTGCTGGGAGCTCTCATGCGAGTGCGAAGCGGCCGGGTTCCTCATCTTCAGAGGAATTGCGAGAGGAGCTCAGACAAGAGTTCGAGGCCAGGATCGTGGAGCGTGATCGTCAGTTCCAGGAGCGTGATCGTCAGCTCCAGACGCAGCTTGACCAGCTCTTGGCAGCTGCTACGGCTCTGCGTCATGTGGTGGTCAGTATAGCTCCAAACATCTCGGTTCCTGACATCCCCGACCTACACATGCCACCAGTCCCGCCCCTACCCCGCCATCCGCCAGTCCAGTCCCAGCAGGTTGAGCGGCCTGCCCACCGTCAGCCGGAGGATTCAGCAGAGGATGATCCCGATGATGCTGCTTCTGCCCCCCACCCATGATTTGCTTTCATTGTATGGGATTTTATTAGAATCTTGATTTTACGGTTTTATATACTATTTAGATATTTATTTAAATTTTATATTTATTTGTTTACTTTATTGATTTATTTCTATAATTTTATTTATGTCAAGTACTAATTATTATTGAAATATTTATTTATTTATTACAACATCAACATTACAATTTATTAAACACGTTAAACATGTTAATTAATCAAAATAATTCTATAATCATTTATTAATTTAATAAATATTTATTTTTGTAATGTTATTAATTTATTGTGCGGTATTTCTATTTAATATTTAAAAATAATACCGTTTGTAGCGGTTCAAAAACCGTTAGAAAATTCAACTGGATTTTTAACCATCGTGCAACTTTCTAGCGGTTCCTGTAAACCGCTAGAAAATTAGCTAATTTTCTAGCGGTTTTATTGTCAATCGCTAGAAAATTTTGCTGATTTTCTAGCGGTTCTTACCTAATTTTCTAGCGGTTTTATAACCGCTAGAAAATTCAAAACCGTTGGAGACAAAATTCCCGTTAAACCGCTAGAAATTTCTATCGGTTTGTAACCGATATTTAGAATTTCTAGCGGTTAATAACCGCTGGAAAATGAAAATTTCCGTTAAAACCGCTACAAATTTGTAGCGGTATTGTAACCGCTACAAAAAAATGACCGTTCCACCAACCTCCTTTATAAGCTGAAGCACTCCAACTGAATTCCATTTTAACTTCTCTTTGAGCTCTGTGTCATATTTTCACAAAATTTGAGCATTATTAGTGATGGATAGGTCGTGGATCAACTTGCACCGATCGACTCCGCAATACTTGGCTGGTCTAAACTATTTCTTGGATTTTGCTTTCGCCAATGCTGCCGTAAATGGAAGATTCAGTGTCCCTGTCCTAAATGTAATTTCAAAAAGTGGCATCCCAAAGATATTGTTAGGGAACATTTAATCTTTAAGCCTTTTCCGCGAGAGTACGTATTTTGGCAACTACATGGGGAACGGCTAGATATGGGTGCTCAGTCAGTGCCAGTAGTTTCACGGATGGGAGTTCGAGTGGATGAAGCCGATGCCGTGAATGATGCTGTGCGTGATGCTTTTGGTGTTCACGAAAGCTCGAATCCCAACGAAGATGAAGTAGAGGGACCTCAACCGGAGTTTCTAAGAAACGAAACTGCTCGGGAATTTTTTGACCTCATGACCGAAGCTGACAAGCCTCTTTATTCTGGGTGTACAAAGTATTCGAAGTTGTCATTCTTGGTGAGGCTGTATCACATCAAATGCTTGTGCGGTATGACTGACAAGGCGATGTCTATGTTGCTGGAATTACTGGGAGATGCTTTCCCCCAAGCTGAATTCCCTCCCTCTTTTTACGAAGCAAAAAAGATTATTAACAAGCTTGGCTTGAACTATAAGAAGATAGATGCATGCCCAAACGACTGTATGCTATACTGGGGAGATGATGCCAACAAAGAGATTTGTACGAGATGCAAGACGTCACGCTATAAGTCGGTACGGAAGGGCAAGAAGCAAAAGAAGAAACCGGCCAAAATTCTCAGGTACAAATTATTACAGCGTGTTACTTGTTCCGTCTCTAAAAATATTCGATATTTGAAATTCTTAAAACAATTGATTATGTCATCAGTTTTCTTAAATTGAGTCAATATTTAGTATTTAAATATTCGGTATTTTAAATTTTTAATATATTATTTTCTTAGATACTTTCCTTTGAAACCACGGTTGCAAAGAATGTATATGTCATCAAAAATGGCTCAGCACATGAGGTGGCACGCGACTGAGGAAAACCTAGATGGTAGGTTAAGGCACCCACGAGACTCGGAGGCGTGGAAAGCGTTTGACGGGAAATTTCCAGACTTTGCCAATGATCCTAGAAATGTACGTCTTGCATTGGCAACCAATGGTTTTAATCCCTTCGGAAACATGAGCACAAGTTACAGTATCTGGCCGGTGGTGTTAATTCCATACAATCTACCACCTTGGATGTGCATAAAGCAGAGCTCCTTTTTGCTTTCCATGATCATTCCTGGCAAGAAAGCACCAGGAAATGATATTGACGTATACCTGCAACCGTTGATACACGAATTGATCGACCTATGGACGAATGGTGTTGAGGCATATGACTCACATGACAAGCAACTATTCAATCTCCGTGCAGCCTTGATGTGGACAATAAGTGATTTTCCCGGTTTGGGAACTTTGTCTGGCTGGAATGTGCATACTGGGTTGGCCTGTCCTGAGTGCAATTTTGATTCTGTGCCATGTCGCCTTCCACACAGTCGCAAGTGGTGCTTCATAGGACATCGACGGTTCCTTGATTCCAAGTAATACTGGGAAAACGGGCCGGCCCGGCCCGTGACGGGCTCGGGCTTAAACGGGCCGACCCGTTTAAGCCCGAGTTCCAAAAATAAGTCATTTTTTCAAGCCCGGCCCGTGAGATGACGGGCTCGGGCTAGCCCGCGGGCTTTTGGTCTTTTTAATTAAAATAATTTTTTTATTTTTTTGTATATTTTATCAAACTAATAAAAATGAAACAATAAAAATTACTAATAAAAGGTATAAATATAAATAAAATTGAGTCACAAATATAAACATTATCATGTCTAAACATATATTACAGTATAATAAAGTCTATTGAATAAACAAACTAAATAGAGGACAAATATAAACAATTAAATAAGCATTAAGTTCAGTAGATAATTACAATGCGGATGATCTAGTTTGATTATAAATAATTAACAAAAAAGTTTAACTAACAAACATAGTATACATAAAGAATAATCATTTATCATACCGACAAAAAAGAAAAGAGTCCATCATTCTTAGTTCTAAATTTGTTTCTACTATAAAAATGATATAGATCTTTATTTTAGTTTAAAAGATTTTTTAATCAATTATATTTCAAGTATAAAAAATATGGGAGAATGATAAATAAAGACTGTAAAAATTATAGATACAGTATTTTAATAGGTTTTGACAACTTATAAATAACAATATATTTTATGAATATACTAGTTTTAAATTTTGCAATTTTCATGTTTTTTTGGTTATTTTTCCCACAACTATAGTGATTCTTTTTTTCTTTTTGTGAATGCTATCTATGTGAGCTGCCAAGATAAGTAAAACTAAGAGTATAATATGTTTAAAATGTTAGGGTTTTCTTTTTTAAGTTAAGAAAAAAAGACAAAAATTAAAAAATAATAATTTGGCGGGCCTAAACGGGCCGGCCCGTTTATTTTTCGGCCCTACAGGGCTAGCCCTTTTAAGCCCGACTTCCCTTTCAAGGCTCTAAAATACAAGCCCGGCCCTCGACTTAAACGGGCTTAAACGGGCCGGCCCGACGGGCTCGGCCCGTTTTCCCGGCTCTAATTCCAAGCACAGACTTAGATTGCAACGGATTCGCTTCGATGGGAAACAGGAGAAGAGAGATCCTCCTGTTACTTTGTCTGGTATGGATATTTTGCGGCAGTTAGAAGATGTTCATGTCGAGTTTGGTAAGAGTGTGGATCCCGAACGATTGGGACGACGATCTCGTGGGACATCTGATACGCAACCTATGCAATGGCGGAAGAGAAGCATATTTTTCACTCTTCCTTATTGGGAATCTAATTTGCTACGACACAGTTTGGATGTTATGCACATTGAAAAAAATGTGTGCGATAATGTGCTATATACGTTGCTCAATGAAGCTGGAAAGTCCAAAGACCATCTCGCAGCCAGAAAAGATTTACGGGCCTGGGGAATTCGTGAAGAGGCCTGGCCTGATGAAAACGACAAGTTTCAGCCAGCTAAATTCACCTTGACAAAGCAGAACAAGGATATCTTCCTCTCGACGTTGAAGAACATAAAAGTACCAGATGGATATTCTAGCAACATCTCAAGGTGTATCGATCTGCAGGCTCGAAAGGTTACTGGGTTGAAAAGTCATGACTCTCATGTTCTTATGCAACAGTTACTTCCATTGGCCTTGAAAAACACACTTCCTTCTGATGTATCGGTGGTTTTGGTAGAATTATGTTCATTTTTCAAGAAGTTGTGTGCGAAGGTCTTGGTAGCGGAAGAGCTTGATCAGCTACAAAATAAAATTATTCTTACACTTTGTCACTTGGAGATGATATTTCCTCCATCATTCTTTACTGTTATGGTTCACTTGACTGTCCACCTTGTTCGAGAAGCAAAGGTTGCTGGCCCAGTTCACTATCGATGGATGTACCCTATAGAGAGGTACTAGATTATCTTTTATTCCCGCCTCTTTAAATTTCACATTGTTCTTTCATTTACTCGTAATTATTAATGCAATCTTAACTTACAGGTACTTGGGAAAATTAAAATCATATGTTAGGAATAAGGCATGGCCTGAGGGGTCAATAGCAGAAGGTTATTCCGGAGATGAGGTCCTAACTTTCTGTTCGAGGTACTTTGATGACATGGAGACATCTTTTAACCGCTCGCGTCGCGTAGATGATTCTCCTCCTGGTCCTTCCACGTCAACTTTATTTCCTCCTGTTGGGAAACCAGTTGGAGGATATGAATTCTTCAGACTCACTCCTACAGAGAAACTCCAGGAACACAGACACGTTTTGATAAATTGCAGCCAAGTTGAACCCTTCATGCAGTAAGTATATATATCATATAAGCTCACTAGCTTTTACACTTTATATTTGTTTCTTACTGACTCTTCTAACAAATTACACTTTACTATAGTGAGTTTAGGAGTTATCTCAGGCATCAGCTACGGGGCCGTGCGCGTTCTGCTGACATTGATAAAAGAGTCCACAAAGAGTTTCCCAGTTGGTTTACACGTCGAATACGTAATGACAACAGCCCATACACAGATGAATTCAAAGCTCTTTCTCTCGGTCCGTTAGACCATGCACGAAGGTTTACCGCGTACAATGTCAACGGCTTCAAGTTCTGTACGGTTGGACGTGATCAGGGATTGCTCACACAAAACTCTGGAGTTTGCGGGACATTCGGAACGAGATGTTATGCTAGCAGTAGTGATGGCGATATGCGCTTTGGAGGCGTCACTTACTATGGAAAGCTAATTGACATTATTGAGTTGAGTTACCAGCTTTTCACCGTGACACTGTTCAAATGCTCCTGGGCAAATACGACAACTTCACGGGGACTCGCTACTGACCATTTGGGCATCACCTCAGTCAATTTCTCTAGACTTATTCATACGGGGGCATCTGAAGATGATGAGCCATATATCCTTGCTTCTGAGGCACACCAAATTTACTATGTCGAGGACGAGAAACATAAAGACTGGAATATGGTCGTTCACCTCAAGCCACGGGATCTTTACGATATGGGTGATGGTGACATTATTTACGACAGCGAACCCTTCCAACCCTCGAATTTTGAAGACTTCTTTCCTCAAGGAGATGATAATTTGCCACTTATCAGGTACACGTCTTTTCTTAAATTATTTAAATAATTAACTACTAATTACTAATTTTTTCCAAATACAATATAAATTTAACAAATTTTTTTAAAATGTGTCCTTTCAGGCCAGATGATGATGGAGAATAGCAGCATCCAAAATAAATTATTTAAAAAATTTTTCGTCCATAAATACATATGTATAAATTAAAATTCGTACAGTTTTTTTAAAAATAAAAAAATTTTCATTTGTAGCGGTTATTAACCGCTACAAATTTTTTTCACGAAATTGTAATTTGTAGCGGTTATTAACCGCTACAAAATACATATATGTAACTTAAAATTCGTTCAGATTTTTAAAAAATAAAAAATTTCTAGCGGTTAATAACCGCTACATATATAACCGCTACTAAATACTAGCGCTTATATATACGCTAGAAAATGAATAACAGCTACAAAATGCAAGAAAACGCTACAAAACCACCGCTACAAATGTGTCGCTGATCTCTATAAATACCATATCTTCTCTACATTCATTTACTCCATCTCTTTTCCTTCCTCTCCTATTCTTCTTCATAATTCTCTCTTTTTTTCTTACTATCTCATATGGTGATTTTTTTCTCTTCACTTTATGGTAAGTGAATTTTATTTTATAATTCATTGTATCTTTTATTTGTTTTTATTTAAAATTTACTAACATATTTATTTCTCCTTTCCTTTCAGATTTTTCTTCTCCACACTTGTCATGCCCTCCTCAACTGATTCAAATACTCATCAATCTAATACTATAGGTTCAATATTACAAAATATATCATCTTCAATTCAACTATCTTATTAAATATTCAATTAAATTATGTTATTAAATTAAATTCACTTCTTTTGACACATTCATAATTTAATTCCATATTTTTTATTACAAAATTTGAATATATAAAATGTAACATATAACTAATTATACAAATTAACAAAAATTCTTCAACATAATTTATTTAATGGTTTTTAAAATTATAATTTGAAAAACCATAAATTTTTTTTTCTGGCACGGTAAACATTTCTAGCGGTTCCGAACCGCTAGAAATATTTCGTCAAATTTAAATTTTGCGCCAAAATTTCTAGTGGTTCAAACCGCTAGAAATGTTTCCCCGCCATTCCTAAAATTCAATTGGCGGGAAAATTTAATTTCCCAAACATTTCTAGCGGTTATCTCAAACATTTCTAGCGGTTCTATAACCGCTAGTAATTTTCGCGCCCTACTGAAATTATTTAATTCCCGGCAAAATGGATTTCGTTTAGCAGGTTTCTAGCGGTTATAAAACCGCTAGAAATTATTTTCCGGGAACTTTTCTAGCGGTTTTATAACCGCTAGGAATGTGTCTCCTTCAGATATTTTCTAGCGGTTAGAAACCGCTAGAAATTTTCTATCGTTTTGACCATGATGTGTAGCGGTTGCGATAACCGCTAGAAATTTTTTCTTGCACCTGTTTTTCTAGCGGTTTCCTTAACCGCTACAAATTTGATTTCTTGCGGTTAAAACCGCTAGAAAAGTAGCACTCTAACCGCTAGAATTAACATATTTTTTTGTAGTGAAACCAAACTATAGTTTTAAAAATGATTTTACAGTATGTGAAATAAATACTACCTCCAATCCTAATTATAAGACCCAGTTGACTAATTTGAGGAGATTAAGGAAAGAAGTTAAGTTAGCTATTTGTAATAAATAGGTGTTGTCTTTCCTAAAATATCCTTATTAATCAACTATATTGGCTAGGACTATAATTATTAGAAGGACTATTTTGGAAAAAAATACATTAATATGAGAGACAAAGTGGATTGGGATCTTATATTTAGGACCAAAATAAAAGTCAAACAGGGTCTTATATTAAGGACCGGAGGTAGTATGTGAAGAAGTTTACCTCAATTTACAGAAAAGTACTTTTTAAAAACATTTTTATTGTTTTCCAAACACTCCTAAATAACATATAACTTTCTTACCAAAAGAAAAACAGACTATCAAAGGTTAAGACAAGTTAAAGAAAAATCCTGTATTTTCATTGAGAGCAGTAAAAGTTTAGCCCTCACTAAGAATACTATACAGTCTGTTTGAAATCCACTATGCCACTCTGAGCCTTGATTTTCCCAAAAAGAAAAAATAAAGTCGCCATGCATTTCAATTTCGAATAAAAAAATTAACGAAGAAAAAGCAAAGAAATTAAACCTGAAGAATTAATACACCAAACTCCTCTCTACTCACAAAGACGAAATGTGAACAAGGCAAAGATTTCTACTTACAAAGCAAAATCATCAACTCTATCAGTTGGCCCCTTCCCCTGTGCCTTAATTTTTTTTCTTCAGGAGTCTTTCGCAACAAAAGGTCCCAAGGCACAGCAAGGATTAACATCTAAAGGAAAACAAAGGCCGCCGTAAAAACTAAAAACCATCCATCTTGGCTAAATCTCCTGCAAATTAAACCTACGTCTCTAGAAACGTTACCAATACATACTCAGAAAGAATAATGCAAAGTGGTGAGTCCCTATTTTTAGATAGAATTAAAGTATACTTGAATATACTTGGGCAGTCATCAATATAATTTTAGAGGTTTTTACATCAGTTTACAAAGAGAAATCAATTTTGTGCCTTATGTGGGAGAATTCAATGTAAATATTATAGTTCTTTTTAAACAAAAATACTAGTTAAGTTCAGGATAATAATAACAACAGTTTATAGTTTTAAAATAAAAAAAAGACTTACTTTATTTTATTTTAATCTCTTTTCTTTTCTTTATATCATTATTGTTTCTTTTCTTCTTTCAGCTGGAGTATGGGAGGACCGCCTCGTTTGGAAACCTAGTAGCAGCAGCCACGGCCCACGAGTATCACGCGTGGAGGCCGCACTGTTGACTTTCTTCTACGACGGCCAGGATGGAAGTTGAGAAGGCCGACTCTGTCTCCTTCTTGAACGGAAGTTGGACGCCGTTGGATCCACTTTGAAGCTCGTGGGCCTTGAACGCCGATCTGTACCTCAGTCTTCATCTTCTTCGACGCCGTCTGGCCACACAGAGAGAGAGAGAGAGAGACAGAGACAGAGACAGAGACAGGGACAGGGACAGAGGACGCAACTACCAGTCTCACTCTTCGCCGTCATCCACGGTCCCTTACCACCTTCACCCTCTGTTTGCATTTCATTGATTATCTTTTATTCATCCTTTTCCTTTTATTTTGTTGATCGATTCTGGAATGGTTTGTTGTTGAGGTGAATTTAATTATAGCCATGTGTGGCTAGCTTTTCCATTGATCCAGAGCATTTGAGAACTGTTAGAGATTTTTCCACTGGTTTGTTATGCTTACTTTTAATTCAATTCACTTAATCCGTTTGCATTGTTTCTTGCTGAATGAGACTCCACTGAGCATGTTTTGAGCATTTAGGATTGACGCAGAGTTATAAATTGACTAAAAGGCATTTATAGCTACCAAAACTGCTCTCTAAACCAAGAATTAGGTTTGTCATGAACAACAAGAGAGAAAATAACAAGAGAGAGGCAGCATATTAAACCCTCAAAAATGTATCTTTCGGGTGTTATTATGTCTACCTCTCCCAGTGCCTAAGCAAGAAATTACATTAGTAGAGCCTAGACCGAGCACGAAGCAACTAGCTAGTTTTATGCCAAACAAAACTCAATTCAAGTTACACAACTAGGACCAGCTGCTTTTAATTAAAACACAAATTAAAGTAGTTTTTTGTTCGTGTTCCACCATCTAGCTACAATATAACCTGCCACAATCGACAGACTTAGTTGAGGCCATTAATTGTATAACACCTATGATCAACTAATAGTAACCCCCATAAATATAGTAGCCAGCCAATAAAATAATATCGCTAGAAGCACTTAATAATATACTTGCTACATTGAAAATAATGACAAGGGCCCGTTTGAGCATGACAAGAATTTGTCTTGGCAATGGGGGGAGGACATTTTGTTATTTCTTATGCCATTGAGATATTGTAAAATCACCACTTCTCATATATTTCATAATGTTTCTTATTACTTCTCTGGTCCTATTTATAAAATACTTCTAACATGTTTCACACAGATCGAGAAAAACCTTAAACTGCATTAACTTTTCATTAAAATATAGCAACTTTCTAACTTTATCCCTATTTAATATATACACTTTCAAAAAAACAATAACTATCTACATTATAATAAATAAAGGACAATATAGAACATTCATGGTAAAAATTTAATGAAATGACTTATAAATAGGATAAAAAAAAAACCTTCTTCTCTGCCCTATAAATAGGACTAGAGGAGTATCTTAATTAATTAATTACTTGGACTATTTAGAGCCGCATTCAAAATCACTGAAATTAACTTAGACATTTAACACGTGTTTAAAATGAATATTTACTCAATAAAAAGTTAATTAATTACATAATATCTAGAATCTAATGAGCTTGTCACTCTAATCTAATGAGCAATTTATCACAATAAAACAGAGTTTTCACCAAGTCTTTTGGGAAAAAAAATCATCAGAAAAAGAGACACACGATGCTCTTGTGTGAAGGAGCACTGACTAAACTAATTGATTTAGCACATCACAACAATATCTTATTATCTATGTATTTAGGATCTTCTAAAATAAATTTAAAGTTCGAAAAAATAAGACTAGGATAATTCTTCACAATCCTAACATTTTTAATCATATGAACCAAAGCTCATACATTATAATATAAAGTAGCGAAAAAGTTTCCCAACCTTCAACCCACTTTCACTTTCTATTCTGAATTGTAAAAACTCGGGAAAAACAGTCTGTCTCTATGATTCCATTTATTTTGTCGAAAATACAAAAAAAAAAAAAATTGTCTGTGAGAAATATATGTTGGGCAAATTCAAATAGTTTCGGTTTTATCAATGGGCCTTTTGTCAAAAAGACAAAAAAAATAGAGCGAAAATTTAAGTTATGCCAAAATTTGGTAAAATAATTGTCGTCCATAATTATGAGTTCGAATCGCTATATTAATTTAATTGCCGTCCATCTATGCCAAAATAATTGTAAATTGCACCCTTATTGCTTTTTTTTGGGTACAACATTTACAATTGAATAATACTATGACCGAAACAATATTTACAATATTTGCAAAAATTGCTCTTGAATAACACTATTAAGTCCACTGGGGTTTTGCTTAACAGCCCCCTCAAGCTGAACAGCGATGGGATAACTAAGAAGCCTTCAAAGTAGTAAAACCCAAAATAAGGCACAAACTGGCCATTTTTATCCAAAAGCTTCAAGATCTGATAACTCGTCTCAATACTTCACTGAGAGTTGGGTCTAGCAAAAAGGCCTAATTCCTCACAACGTGATGAATCAAGGTTTGAATTTTTGCTAAAAGAGATGTTTACATTTAGTGCTTAATAGTGTCTCAAATAAGATTGTTTTCAATAGAATAATACATGTACTCGGTGGAAAAAAAACCCAATACCTCACCAAACTGCTAGGCATAGCGGAAATGATTAGTTTTTCACAACATAGTGAATCAAGGTTCAAATTTTTATTTAGAGAGATGTTTTTATATTTAATACTTAATAGTGTCTCGAATATCATTGCAAATACATGTCTTTGAAGGAAAAGGAAAAACAAAAAACAATAATTCAACATGTGAGACTCGTCAATGTATTGTATGAGATTTGATTTGGATGGCTTTCTTTGGAGGTCTCAAGAAAGCATGAGAGCGAAACTCGTTCACATTTCCCTCCCATGAAAAACCAGGGCCATAAAATGCAAGTTAATCAGTTTCGGGAACCAATCATATAGGGCTGAAAGCGCTTTTCCTTGCAAGTGACGCGTTTTCTTCTCTGCTGCATGTTCTCGCTTCTTTGCCTCTGTTTTGCGTTGTTCTGCTCTATGTTGCTCTGTTCCACAAAGCGTAGCATGTAGACATAATAGGATTAATTTGTTGTTTATTTTAGGGGCAGGAAAGATATGCGCCCCTCCTAATTGTATCTCAGTTATTTAATGTAAGGGTTAATTAATTTGGGTAAATTATATAAGTTAAATAAATTATTTTATTCTAATAAATGTGATATGATTATCCTAAAATATTCATATATAATATTCAATTATACATCAATTTATATGCTAGATAAAGTATTGGAGAAAATGATAAATATAATATATGAAGTTAATTAAGGCTTTACATTTAGAACAAAAATGAACTCCCAAATTAATTTCTACGACTAGAACTAGAGAAGTACACAATTATTCTTAACTTTAATCTCTTTGCCTTCAAGACTTAATACCACCTCCGGCATTTAATATAAAAGCTAATTGGAAGTTAGATTTTATCCTAAATATAAGACCTGATCTACTTTATCTCTCATTTTTTTTCACAATATCCTTATTGATTGTAAGGGGTTCTTACCAAAAAATAATTTCAATAATCCAATGTACATTATTAAAGAGGATAGTTTAGGATCTGACCAAAAAAAAAAAACAGAGAGAGGATGGTTTAGGGAGATTAATACATGTTTGTGATAAATAACTAACTTAAAATAATTTAACTAATTTAACTATTTTTTTTAATATTTTCAAATTAATTATCTAACTCTTATGTTAAATATATGAAGTAATACATTTACAAAATTTTTAATCACGGGGGCACGGAGATCGTCGTGTCCTTATGGGATCCACAGGGCTCAGACGAGATTATAAGATTCTGCCTTCCATTGATACTCCTGTTAATATATGATCTAATCTGAGAGTTAATAGTGACTTTATATGTAAGACTTATTATACATATTTATCAATTTTTTAAAATTAACTCTATTATTATTCTCTTAATAATATCAAGTAGTCGAAAGAGGGAGGAAATTAAGGAAAATGTTTAGAGTGTTTTAGAAAAAAAAATCATCTAGATTAATTTGATTAATATCTTTAACTTATTGAAATTAGTTAATTAGTTCAGTAACCAGAAAAATATATTTGTAAACACGAGTGTGTTTAAATGGTATAAGATTTGGGGGGGGGGGGGGAACACAAACAAACAAACGGGGAGAGGTCCTCATATCCATAGTGAGTCGTCAAAAGAACGGTTGCCGGGAAGAAGCGAAACACGGACCCAAATGGCATGACTAATCGACCCCACAAAAGAATCTGAAGCTGGGCATCATTTCGACTACCGACGAAATAGCTCATCCTATTCAATTCAAGTAAGGTGTTTGGAAATTACCATTGACATTTATTTACCATGGCAACCTCTCTTTTGCATCAGTCTGCTGTTTCAAATGGTCATATCCGAAGCAGCGGGCATCAGAAGAAGAAAGTATCGCATAACTCATTGAATTGTTCTCCGCACTTTTTCCGCCCTCAATATAGACATAGGTATCCTTAGCTAAGACACTATGGATTATTAAATGTGAGCATGTCAATGAGATTCAAATTTTAGTACATCACATTACGACAAAGTAACCTCTTACAGCAAATCCTGATGGGTTTGGGCTCACTTTTTATATAAAGAAACTCATTTGAATCTCGCTTATTAATGTGATGGAGGATAGAATAAGATTGATGTGTGAGGTCTCATTTGACGGAGAATAGCATCCATTTGGGGAGAAAAGAAGAGATAAAGCTATGTTTGCATCTTCATATGGCAGTGTCGATCAATTGGTGTTTACGTATTCATTAACTATTGAATTAGGCTGAAATTTGGTCAAGAAGTTTGCGACATTCAGTGCATCATTTTCAACAGTTGGATTGTCCATT
Source organism: Neltuma alba (assembly GCF_004799145.2). Classification (NCBI taxonomy): domain Eukaryota; kingdom Viridiplantae; phylum Streptophyta; class Magnoliopsida; order Fabales; family Fabaceae; genus Neltuma; species Neltuma alba. Next base: position 36,746 of record NW_021637299.1, read on the forward strand.
AGTTGCATGAAGTGAGAGTTACTGCATTCACTCCACAGCCTCCGGTTTGGGTATTTTTCATTTTCTTCATTCTCTATATAAGCTTGTAATTCTGATCGTTTGCACTCTTATGTGCATTTAGTCGAAACCCTTTTACACTCTATTTCGATCATAGTGGAGCTGTTTTTATTTGTTATGAATGACTTGTAACTTTTACCCTTGCATTAGGAAATTTTTCGCATTAATAATTTTGCTGTCTCCTGTGCTATTTAATTTTTGCCATACACTTATTTTGTTTCCTTAGAGTGGTGAGAAAATATTTTCACTGCATATAACTCAAGCTTGGGTTTTGCTTTTTTCACATCCAATCTTGTTGGTTTCATGGCAATCCTATTCGAGGTATTATCGGGTATCAAATGTGAACATTTTTCTCAATGAAAATTTAAATCTTGATTTGTCATGTTGTGAGGAACTAACCTCTTTTATGAGCCCCAATCGTAAGTGCTTTTCTTGCTATTTTGCAATGTTTATGTCACCTCTAGTTTTGGTTGGTTGTTTGGGTTTTGTTTTAGCCTGGCCTGTCACTCTTTTTCTTGATTGGGTTCGGCTTCTTTAAGTTGTTGTGGGTAATGAAACCCAATTAAAATAGCCATAACACATTCTAAAATAGGCTATTGGCCCAATGCGCATTCGATCACTTATGTTTACTATTGTTGGGCCCTTTTATTTTCGTATTCTAGTTATTTTATCAGTCAATTTGAACAGTATTGGATAAATTATTTCTTTTTTTTTTCCAAGGATAAATTATTTTATCAATTATAACAAGAGATTGAGCAGTTAATGGGATTAAACACTTATTCTTGATTTGAGAAAAGCTTTTACAAGTACTTTTTTTTATTAAGAACATTTATGAGAGGAGATAAATCAAAGGTTATCAAATGCAAAAGGAAGAATGAATAATCCTATATCCTTTTTATCCCTTGAAGTTTAAGAATCAATTATTTTCATTACTTTCTAGTTTTAAATTTCATTTTTTAAAATTTATTTTCTCCATAAAAAATTTGTTCTATTCAATCTAATTAAATTCACTTAGTCTTTTGTTTGGTCTTGATTTTTTTGCACAAGTCTTTGTGGGAACAATCTCTACTCATAACTTTATTATTTATAATGACCCGTGCACTTGCAAAATGAACAATTAACCTGAAGGAGAAAGTGATGCTTGACTTGGTTGGCGACCCCCTCAAAGATGTTGGAGCTGCTGGTGACGACAAGGTACGTCTTGTCCTCGTAGGTTAGATTATAGCTGCTCATGGGATGAGATGGGATCAGGACACCCCTGTCTCGCATCCTGTCCCAAAAAATATGATAGGACGTGATTTTCATCCTGCGTCTCATCCCATCCTAATGCCGTCCCGGGGATGAGGACAGGACCAGGACGTCCCACCATAGTTTTAAAAAAAAATCCATAAAAAAACTCAATTTATATCAACCCATTTTAATTTATGTGTAAATTTATTCCAGAAGTTTTCACTTAAGAGTTGTACGTGTTCAGAAGTTTTGTTGGGAGCAAAATTCGTCTCAAGAAGAACGCCGATTGGGAGTGCCGAGCATGGAGGGAACACCATGTGCAAGCACCAAGCAGGGAGAGAACGTTAAAGAAGTGGGACCGAGTGCGGACGACGATTGGAGAGCGATGAAGACAAACGACAATAGACAAGCAATAGCCACCGACCGTGAGACTTAAGGGGAGAATCGGAGAAGGAGAAGTGAAGAAGAAGAAGGACCTAGGGGCTAGTGCTAGCAGACAGTGAAGTGTTGAGAGAGAGAAAGAGAGAGAGAGAATTCAAAAGGACAAAAAAATACATATAAAAAAATAAAAGGGAATTTTAGGGATCGGGACAGGAAGTCCTGAGGGTCATCTCCCGATCCTGGTATTGACCGTCCCGTCCCTGAAAGACCGGGACGGGGATGCTCACATATGGTCCTTGAACGGCAATGTGGTCATAGTCTCCAAAGTAGAAGCTGTAGATACATGGCCTCGTATCTGTCGCCTTTCTTCTCATCTCAGGCTTTTGCTCGATCAGAATGCAGATCCCTGAGCTGCATGGACGAAAAAGAAAGAAAGAAAGGAAATGCCTTTAAAGGGGCATGCCGGTGAGGAAGCAGTACTGGAGAAAGTCATGTTTGATGATCAATAAAAGACATAGTTTCATCATTAAAGCTTCTGATATATGATGCAGAGAACCTTCTGGACTTAGTCCTCTCTCCATTTCTCTCTGCCTTCAATTCCCATTCTCTGAAATTGAACTCTGAACCTTCACTTGTCTTTGAGCTGTAATTAGGAGATGCTTCCATGGCTGAGGCCATCGCTGATATTTAAGGCCTGTCTATGTATCTACTATAATGAAATTTGCAGAGATTTGACTGTAAATGGAAGACATAACCAGAATGAGGGTTTTTAAAGGATCAGCAAGAAGAAGTTATTGGTGGAAACTGGAAAGTGGGTTTGCTTTCAGCACAAATTAAAGATGGGCCGTTGTGCCTAACTTCTCTCCGCATTTGAATGTCACTTCTGAAGTTTGGTCTTTGGCTTTTTCAATCTTTAAGGCTTAGTCATGGTTTTTTTTTTTTTGGGGGACATATAGAGTATAATTTTTATTAGAAAAATATATTAATTTAATATTTTTATTTAATCATTTTATCATAGTTTTACTTAATTATGAGTTAGATGTTAACACGCCTTTCAACTTTAGAAATTATTTCAATTATTTTATAATAATCCATGTGCTAGTATTTAGAAAAAAGAGTTACTACATAATAATGATGATAAAAATATAATAAATACTTCGCAAAAAAATCTTACTTTTTGTGATCGTGTCAATTGTGTTTTAGAAATTTATTTATCTTGTTAATAAAGAAATAAGAAGGTTATACTTAAGTTGGAAAAAAAGAAGATTATACTTAAAACCCCACAGGATCAGAGTTGAAGGAAAATTATTTATTTTCAAATTGACAAACTATTTATAAATAAAATAAAAATGTGTAGGCTAAATTTTGTACGTATCGAGAAAAATGTAATTCAGAAGAGCTCTTTTCAATTTGGATCCGACGAAAATTTGAGATTGATCATAAATTAAGGAATCTAAAAATAAAGTTGTGACATGAAAATAACTGCTTGGAGACGATTACATATGCATCATTAAAAAATAAGAGGGAGTATAGATTTTGATGCCAAGTTGGTATTGGGACAATATAGAAGCATATTTTTATCTATATAGGAAAAGGAATGGAGTGGTTGAAGAAGGAAAACGCCAAGTTTTGTTAATCAAATTTTGTTGATTTTAGTAATTAGGTACAACGCATCAGCATTTACTTGAACGGCTCTATCCATTAGAGAAAAGGACTAAGTGATTAGAGCAATGCATAAAAACCGAGACCCAAGTAATCAAGTAAAACCATGATAAAATAAATAATTTTATATATATATATATATATATATAGATGTGTGTGTATGCATAGATATTTATAGCAAGCACACAAGCTATGTAAGAAGTGATCTAAACTATGTCTCTACTGATATCAACTATATAGCTCATGCAGTCTATTCAAGTCATTATTAACTGGCGTCGGCTAATGAATCCCTCAAACAATGACTAGAAAATAGCATGCTAACCATAGAACAATTCAAAAACTCAACTGTAAAAATCAATAATCACTTTCACAACTATGTCTTACAGATTTCTTAGTGCGACTTGGAGAATTTCTAACATATAACTCAGCCCAAAAATTCCGTTCCAATGTGTTGATATATCATTGAATATTTGGTGACCATGTTGATAAGATAGAGCAATTTAATTGTAAATAATAGGCAAGGCATATACCAACCGATCTATCAATATAACCGAAATAGGAGCACCAGGCAAACAACCATCCCAATCTAAATATACATATATATATATATATGTATTACTGCCTCTGGTCCTTAATATAAAATCCATTTTATAGTGTAAGAATCTTCTATTAATAAAGATGAAAGGTAGTATTGCATCAATGTCATTGACAAACTCAATTATTTTTATATATTTTGGTATCTTTTATATGGATTTTGTCAACTTAATTGGTCCCTTTTTGCCTTAATTGATTGTTCTTTGATTTATTTTATTTTATTTTGAATTATTATTTTATAGGGGCAAAATTGTCATATTTTGGTTTAATTGTGACTAATTGATTTTTGAGGACAATTAATGCTACCTTATTCTTGAATTTTGTTTGCAGGTTTTTGAAAGATTTAAAAAAATGAAAATTAAAATTAAAAAAAAGAAGAAAGAAAAAAAATATAAAAATATAATTTAAAAAAAAAAAAAGGGGAGCAAAACCCACACTAATAACCTATTATTATCATCAAAGAGGAGGAGGCGGGCAACACACACGCTGATGAGCTGGCTGGCGGTGAGAATAAAAAAGAAGAAACGCGAACAGGGGAGGCCAGCGACACACTCTTCATCATCATCATCTCCAGCGAGCTAACGGCGAGACCGAAGGACCAGAGGGCAACGACGGGGGCTCAGTCTTGAGCCATTCTCTCCCATCCCTACCATCTTCTTCTTCACTGAATCTCCTGGTGGCAGACAAATTAGCGACGGCAGCAAGAGGACCAGCGACGAGCAGAGGCAGAAAACAGGAAGCTGGACGGCGTCACCCTTCATTGCACTGTTCCATCACGTCCCTTCCATGGCAACCTGTAGCAGAGCATTGTTTATGGCATTCCTCATGACAAACTGTGGCTAGAGTTTCATGATTCTCTAATTCAACAACAATGGCAAGAGTTCCGATGAGCAAAGGGAGTTTAGTTACTTTAATTTCCTGTCTAATAATTGTTTAACAATTCCTAGGTCTTAGGATAGTTATTCTAATTATTGAAAAAATTTTATTGTTTAATCTGATTATATTGAGGGATTATTGTGACTGAATTATTGTTTAGCATTTGACATTGGGATTCGTTTGGTCTCAGGCAAGATAAATATAATAAAGATGATCATTACTAATTAAGATCCAACCCCGTAGAATAAGAAAACTCCGAACTTGAAGTTGATGGCAATATTGCTTATGGTCATTTCTAAAACACATCACACATCAGACGAAGAAGCCAAAGCCACAAGTTAATCTCAAAGGACGGTGTTTTCTGTCAAACTGATGCATGAATCTGCAATCCCTCTCTCTCCTCTGCGCTTCACGTCACTTTCTTTACTCATCTTCTTCTCTGGACATATGATGGGTACCAACATAATACAGTATAAAACAAGTTTCTAATTGCAAATATTAAAGCTAATGGTAAATATACAAAACGGGTTTGTGTAAGATTTGATTGTCTAAATTTAACATATATAGGTTGTTCAAATTTGCTAATGGGGGGTACAATAGTACTATGCTCTATTTCACAGCAATGTAGAAACCAAGTCTAGACGTGGATGCATGAGACAGCTATTTTTTCACGTGGCAAGATTACATAGACTTATTAAAACCTCAGGTGGGTTGATTTCTTTCTGTTAAATCAAATCTAACCTAATCAGACAAAAACTACCATTTTTATTAGTTTTAATTGAAAGAGGGCAAGTTTCCTTTTTAATGGGAAACACGTTGGCATTTGCTGCTGAGATTCCAAGTCTCGATGTGGGCCCTTGGAGGGAATTTCGCATACATTGATCCCTGTCAGCCGGTCCCCCATTGTTAGAAAAAGTAAACCGAAAGGGTAATAAGAAATTAAGAAGTGAAAAGGACAGGACTTACAGACCCTTCCCCACTTTCAGTTCATTTACATGGCAAGTGGTGGAGCTAAAGCTTATGACCTGGATCCCACTGAATATAGACTTTATATTGCTATAAATTTCCATGATTCTTCCCAGAATAGGTATTCCCTGACGTGGTCTCGAATGTGACATTTACACGAGAAATGGATACCACTTTCAATTCATTTACACGAGAATTGACCATTCCCAATTCGGGGGCCATCCGTGATGATCGTAGTTTATTACCTTAGCATCATGTCTAAACACAGCTTATTCTTGGGTATAAGCTCTCTTCTTTTATGGTGAAATGCCTAATATTTGAAGTCTACTTGTGTCTCTCACTAATTAACTAAAGTGGAGAAGAGTCTTGTTAGGGCAAGAGCATGAGGTCTTTTCAAGAGGGAAGAACAACTATTTGAGAGAGAAGAAGAGAGATAAATTCACATATTTTGGTTGTTTGACTTTTTTTGGCCGGCTGTTTGACTAGTTATTTGAACTTATTTGTGCATCTAATTGAGACTGCTGTACCTTATTTTGATTATGATAGAAATGATTTTCCTTGGTCTGGATAACTTGTGGTTTTTAACCCTTGCTCTAGAGTTTTCTACATGAATAATTTTAATGTCTTTTATTGTTACTGTGCAATTTAATTTCCGTCATATATTTGTTTAATTGCTCTTCACGGATTTTTGCAGGTAATGAGAATTTATTTTCATGGCCTATAAGTCATCGATTTGAGTTATGTGTTTTTCTCATCACTCATTAACCACCAAAACAAGTTTAGTTTAATGAAGGATTAAATAAGTCATTACAACATAAGATGGCAAACAAGGAGTAAAATGAGATCCCATGTGGCAAATAAGAATGGTCCCCAAAGGCACATGCATCAACCGTTAGTCCTGCACGTTGCTATCTTGTTGGCTAATCTCGCATTTCCTGTCCTAATAAACACCAATCTTACGTGAACAATAGCCAGAAATATAATGAAATCTTACGTAAGACGTACGTTGAGCTAGCTTTTTTGATTAAAAGGAAAACATAGAGCATATCTTATATTGACATGCTTCACTTTGCGTACTTAGACTAAAATCTTGGAATGTGATAGGTCCCCTTTTCCACACCTTTTAACAACTTGGCTTAAATGGCCACACAATAACTTAGACTTGTTTTTAATACCAAAGGATCTTCAAGTTTGAACATATATGAGAGGAATGCTTGGTCTTATTCCACGGGATCCTCGTTTATATATGCATTTTATACCCAACGTTACTTCCTCATCATCACTCTTTCCTGATTTCTCTGGTCCTCTAAACCTAGAAATTACAAACCGCTTTTGTCTAAAAGCTTCAAATTCCTCATGGCTACTTCACTCCCGTAAGTATTCAGATTTCCTTTTGCTTTTATTCATATACTCATTTATGTGTCGTTGTACGAGATTTCATTGGAATTTTCACAATCTTTCATTTGATCTTCATGCGAACATTCCTCATCAAAATTGAGGCTTTTTGTTTCCTCCAATGGTGCATGGAAGCTCATTGGCGACTAAATGAATGCTTGGCCTTCTAATCTTAATCCATATATGAATAAAATTAAAATCTTCAACACATTTAACGTAGCCTCTCTAGTCTTTTTTGAAGAAACAATTAAACTACTTCCCAAATATCAAATCATTAGACATGTTGTTAAAATAGTTTAATTCAATAAATAGGTCCTAAATAAAAATTCTCTTTCATATGTCCTTATTTAATAATTGATTATAAAATACATCTCCTTAACGAAGATTTAAAAACACGAAATGAATGCTCCAAATAATAGGTTGTTATTCTTATACTTCATCCAATTATTGATATAAGAGCTACTTAACTAATTTGAGTAGATTAACAAAATTAGTTAAATTAGTTATTTGTAACAAATATGTATTAATTTTTTAAATACTTTTTTTAATCATGACTACCATTAGATGACAACCTCTTGACATGTATAATTAATAGAGACACTTTTGATAATAAATTATAAATTTGAAAGAAAAAGTAGATTGAAATCTTATATTTAAAACTAAATTCAATCTTCAACTAGCTCTTATATTAAGGATCGAAGATAGTAAATATATAGGACCATGAGAACCATCCAAAATTTTCTTGTAAAACCAGAGGGAATAGTTCTTATTTGCTTTTTACACAGTGGTCTATGCTAGTATATTACAAAGTCTTTCAAAGTGAAAATTTATAAAATTAGTCGGAAAAAGATATTAAAAGTTAATTTATAAATTTATTATTAAGAAATTGAAGCAATAATAAATATTCTCAAATAATAAATATATTATTAAATAATGATAAAAAATATTATTTTTTCCTCACAGATTTCTTTAAGAATTACATTTATATAAGATTCAAATTCAATATGAAAACATCAATTTTTCTTTTTTTTTGGGTTGGAGGTGGAGGAGGGGGAACCAGTAGTATGTCTCCAGCTTTTGTCCTTTTAGCTTCAATGGTGCTTGCGAGTTCATTGGGAAGTGACAAGGGCTGATCGGGACACAAGAAGATTTAATATCGTATCAACTTGACGGGTTTAAACCGAAAGCTATATATGTCTATTCATGTTTTGGGCAACTTTTGATTTTTTTGCAATTCCAGTTGGTCTTTTGTCAAATATTTGTATTTCACATATTAATCGCCTTTTGTCAAATATTATATTAAAAATATTAGATAAATTAAAGGCATAAAGTATTGCGTAGCATATTAATTAATTCATCCATAATTTAATTCTCACTATGACTTGTTTTTTATGCATTTATATTACTACCTTTGATCATTAAGATAATAGCTAGTTTAACTTTTAATGTGGTCCTAAATATAAGATCCTAATCTACTTTGTTTTTCACATTATCTATTTTTTTCAAAGTAATCCTTGTAGTATAAAGATTGATAGTTAATATGTTTGATATATATAAAGATAACCATCTCAAAAAAATGTTAGTATCATATTTTAACAGATTTAATATACACCATTAGCCTTGATTTTTAATTTTTTTTTCAATGTCTTTATTAATTATCTGGAGTCTTTATTTCATGATGTCGCTCATTTATGATGCTTCTAATTAGTTTATTGACGGCTGTGCAGGTCAATCCCTTGGCATGCTATATTTGTATTTCAAATTCCAGGGATAGGGACGATTGTCCAAATGCACTTTCCCAATTCATCACCTTTAGATGAACAACCTGCAAACAGTTGGATTTTATTATAAGCTCACTTTTGTATTGTTTTGCACTTGGATATAATATAAAATGTCAGATTTACACCCCAACTAGTACTACTTCTTTAAACTGCTCTATTAAGATGGCTTTTGTCTGCGGAAGTTTGGCTTATACTGCTCAAATATCGATGTTGGTTCAAGGCTCTCTCCAACCACTTGTCTTCGCTGTTTGGTTAGTGTCGCTATTCATATGCTTTAACCACAAGAAAATAGCGGAAATTGGTGAAAGTATGGCTTTATATTTGTGTGATATGCGGAGGAGAACTAAAAGCAGAGCTTCTACTTTGTATGACCAATGGAGGAGAAGTGAAAGCGACAATGTCCCAGCAATTAGGCGACTACCAGTTTAGATTTTCACAAGTCTCACAACTTGCTATGGCTTATAAGTTGCAAGACAGTAAATGACATTTCTGCTCTGCACAGAGTATTTGTGATGTATATTGTAGGGTTGGGTTAAAGTGCAAATTTACTTCAAAATTGTTTTTTGGTGATACTATTCCAAAAGCTTTTACTCAAGAGTACTGAGGGCCTAAAAGTCTTTTTAATGTAAATTTACCCTAGGAATGTAAAATCATAGCAATATGACCCTTACTGTTAAAAATGTTAATGATCAATATTATTATGTTAGACATCGATTCTACTATTTAAGTGGTATGGGGTAATATTATCATTATTTTAAACTTTCAAGGCACATGTGTACCCAAAAAAACTCCCGCGGATATGTAGTGCTTTTGAATAAAAACTTTAGGACAAATTTGCACCTTAATATAATATGATGTTTTCTTATTTGTACCTGCGTTGCTGTCTTCCTTGTTTGAATTTATGAATATTACAAATATGTTTCTTTCACGAATTGATAAACTGATGTTTATGGAAAATCGTCCGTCTTGCACGCGCGCGCGCGCGCACACACACTCACTTATATAAAGCACAGGCAAGTTTTTACTTTTTAATTTGAGTGTGAGTTGGACGCTAGCATTATTTGAATGCATCGCATGTTAATATTCAGAGAATCATTTGAAGGTTGGATGTTCTAATATTACACTAAGATGCCTGACTTGGGGGGGCCAAAAAAAAAAAAGGATGCCTGACTTGAGAGACGCATTTCAAACAATTGTTATGGAATGGGCAATACAATAATTAAAGACTGAAAAATGTAAGACACGTGTTTTTCTTTGGTAATGAAAAGTTTAGACGAGTTAAATTTCGTGGGGCCAGGGCATACTTATAGGCGCTCAAAGAATAGTTACAAAAATACTTATAGATTGTCAACCAATAAAGTTCTCATGTAAGAATCAAGATTCTAACTTATAATCTTGTGGATTATGCGTTAATTCCTTAACAACTGGGGTAACGTTGTATGTAAGATAACTTCGTTGATTTCGGCAAAAAAAAAAAAAAAGGCATGCAAACACAGTTTATTTAAGAAATATATATAATGAAACAAAAGAGAAACAATGCCGTTTATCTTAAACGAGAAACAATGCCGTTTATCTTAAACGGTTTGAGCTACTGGCACGGTGTATAAACTATAATGATTCTCTCCAAGTACTGGATCTGGACGCCATGTTAGACTTGGTTTGGACGATAGAGCGAGGCTAAGAAAGATAAATTAAAGAACATAATTAAAAGGGAACAATTTGTCAAAAGGACCAAATGGCTCGATTCCTCAAATAGTTTGAAAAATGAGTAATTTCAGAATCTATAATTAATTTTTCTTTTGTATTCCGCAAGTTAAATCCCTTTTCCCAAATTTTTGAGTCATTTGGTCCTTTTAAACTTATTTTCCCTACTGAAAACAAATAATTCAGGTTCTCCATTTTGAGTGATGGAATTTACCATCTTTTCATCATCAAGTAAATTTTTTTTTTAATATTTGATAATGATATTATGGAGATGCGCAAACTTAGCAACTTCTTGTTTTATTTTCTTTGGGTCTGTTTATATTCTGATATTTGATTTTATTTTTAAAATCATATGCATTATATATTCATAAAATTTTATCTAAAAAGACAATGTTGATAACATGAAAAATTCTGGGTTAAAAAATGCAAGTTCATTATGGAATTATATATTACTATTTTTCCTTAAAATTTGCTTTTCATTGATCAATTAATTAGTTACAAAGAAACCAGTTTTAGTGTTCATCATACTGGTGAACACTATAATACTCACCGAATTTCAATCATTCAAATTTAATATGGATGGCCAAGATTTAATATTTAATATTTTTATTTTTCTAAAATTTTTTTCCTTTAATAGATAAATAATCCAAAATAAATGCAATATGTTAACTGTAAACTTTTTAAAAAATAATTTTTACTTAAAAATCACATTCACTAGATGAAAATTTTTAATCTAAACCATAAAACCATATCTCAATAGTTTAGATTTCACTGTAACGATGAACATCATGGTGTTCATTAGTAATTAGCACCGAAATTAGTTCCAATTATAAACAATATAGACTCATTGATGTTTAAAGTTCAAGGCCTCCTTAATTACTTCTAAAATATAAAGCGCGCTCATCGCCTTTTCAATTTGAATGTCAGTTTTCAACTTTAATTTTTTCATATAGATCTTTTCTTTGATATTTGTGTTAATCAACAGTACTATAAATTTTGTTTCTCTCTACTATTCTATTTAAATTAGATAGGAAAGTAATTACAAATATTTACAGCTGGTGCAAATTCTTTTAAAAAGAAAAAAAATCAGCTAACTAACGCATTTTTTTTTCAATGTCAGCAGTAGCGTTTATTTTTGGGAAAATGACATAAAAAAGGTTAAAAATTGTAATATTCTAATTCAGGCACCTAAAAGGTCAAAATTCTAGGAAAGGAAGTGATGTCTGATCTGGAATAATGTAAATCTAGTTAAATGACAAAAATGCCATTGTATAAAAAAGGTTATGAACAAGTTGTGAACTGACAATGATAAGCGTTAAACAACAAATGACAAGTTATTTATTAATAAATTATGTACTGGCAATGACAAGTGTTAAACAACCAATGATAAGAAATACACTGGTAATGACAAGTTTGATAATTTTTTTTAAAAAAATCTGATATAAGAGCTTTTTAGTCATTTGACTACATTTGCAAAATACCAGCTCAAACACTACTTCCTTCCTTAGGATTTTGACCTCTTAAGTGCCTCAACTGGAATACTACAATTTTCAACAATTTTCAACTTATGTTTGTGTCATTTTCCCTTTACTTGTTGGGCCAGAAAATACAGGCCATTTTATTAATCACCAGCCAAGCATATTAATAGGATCACAAGTAGCCAAACCCAATAAAGAAAAAACACACAACCTTATTATCATATACAATGCAATCAAACTAAAAAGGAACACTCAGATAAACCTACATACGATCAATTCTAAGAAACCAAAACAAACAAATATATCAGAAAAACAAAAACATAATCCATATCAGAAAAACAGCATTAATGAATCAGTACAAAAATACACTAAATCGAACCTTCAATCAAACATGCTTAGCCAATGCCACTTCTATTCTCATTCCCCAATCTTTAGCTTGCCACAATTCCCTCCCTGCTTTACCAGCCATCCTTATAACTTTACCTGGATCAGGATCACATTCTTCAAATACCCTCCCTATTTCTTTCTTCCACATCAACCAAGTCATCCATGCCAGCAGGTAAGCTAACTGGAAATCATTTACCCTACGTTTTTATGAGGGAAATCGAGGAAAAGGTAGGGGAGAGAAAATTTTCATGAGCTCGAATTAAAACATTGGAGAAGTGAGTTATAAAATTTTAATAAAGAAAAGTCAAACAAAAGAGTAATGAAAATTAATTAAAAGCTTTTAACCCCCACTTAATCAATTTTTTAAATTGAGCTCTTTGAAATTTTTCCTCCCCTTCCCTCTTTTCCATTTCTCTCATGTCAAACGGACCATGTACCAACATTAGTCATGCTATCATGTTCAAACTCGATAGCTAATTCACATCTAAACCACGCACTTCTTGTCCTTGACACAGAAAAATAGCATACTCAGTTGTTTCAGCTGATTCATTACAAACTGGACACTGAAATAAAATATGGCTTCGGATCTGTATGACCTGTGGACGATAACTAAAAGCAAATTAAAGCATCAAATTTGTGTGACCGATGCAGGAGAAATGAAAGCGGGAATGTCCCAGCAATTAACCGGCCACCAGTTTAGATCTTTATCAAGTCTTATACTACCATGTACTACCCTCGATCCTTAATATAAGAATTTGATAACTAATTTGGAGATATTAATTGAGAAAATTAGTTAAGTTGATTATTTTTCACAAATATATGTTGGTCTCACTAAATTATCTTCTTCAATCATATGCATTGAATAATTAGAATTATTTTTTGTTGGGAACCCTTTATAATCAATAAGGATATATTAAGAAAAGATGGGAGATAAAGTGAATTAAAGTCTTATATTCAAGCTAAATCCTACTCCTTAGTTAGCTTTTATATTAAGGATAAGAGGTAATATTATTTTATATTATGAAGTTGTAGACAACGGATTGTGTTTATGCCGCACCTTACATTTGTGATGGATAATGTGGGATAATGCGATGTTGTTTTATTGCACTTGTCATATATAAATAAACTGAGCAAAAATAAAAGCATCTCTAAACCTATTAAAATAACTAACATCTACTAGAAAGAAGCAAAAGAACTTAAAAAGAAACTAATATCTTCATTTAACAAAACGTGGCATATAATAACTGTTGGTTATTATATGAAATTTTGTGTAATGAGGCACATCCAAATAAACCATTTTAATTTGTGAAGAAATCATTCAAAGGCGTATGAGTATAACCGTAGGTTTATAACAAAGATGTGATGGCGTCTTCCATGTTGCTGGCTGCTTCCACGCAATTCCTTGTCCCTCTGGATCAGCATGACAACATTAGTAATTAACGCCGTCTTTCATTTGTTGCGTTAACTCAATTAAATTTCCTAATTTTTCTTAGAAGACAACTATTCATATATCTATTCTATTTTCAACGTTTACGCATACCAACTTTCTTCAAAAAAATATTATAGGAGAGTTATCATATGACTTAGACTACAAGGCCATCAGCAAGTTCATATAACTTTTCAAAAGAGAAATTTAATCATTGGTATTACTCTTCTTTTTTTTTTAAAGAAAATTTAATTTGATTTTTAAAATAAAAAGAAAGTCTGTGGGATTTTGGTAGAATATAAAATTTTTGGATTAATTTTTAATAAAAATTTTTTATAATTTTAACTAGAGTTAAAATGGTTTGAATAATTTTTTAATTCATATATTATATAAATGATCTCACTATCACAGAGGCTTTTTCTTCAAAATAAATGGGTCTAACGAACACCAATAAAAAAAAGTCCTGAGAATCACCAGTTAAAGTCTGAATGGGCTAGTTAATGGGCTTTAGCTACCATGAAACTCGGCCCATTCCAAACCCACATATTTTTTAGCCCCTCATTTCAGCAACACCATATTCACATGTCTAAACCTATTTCATTAGAACTTATGTCCATCGACCATGTGTGCACAACTAGCAAGTCACTAGCTTCTGAAGAGAAATTTTGTAGGTTGCATTGTATATGACCATGATTTCTTACTATTAGACAGGAAAATGAGCCGAGTCATTGGACCTACTTGTTTAAGCCCACTTAAGTCAATGGTCAGACTTAAATTTTATGGGTGCACGAAAAAACTGGGTATTTGGTCCTTGTTGTGGGTTTTGGTGAAAACTGAAAAAAGACGTGGAATTCTGCCATTCATGCCATGAAGCCCAGTTTCATGATGCATTTAGGCAGTACTATGGAATTGTGGGCCATTATATGGATTTTGGGCCCATCTTTGCAGCATGTCCCCTACTTGTAATAAGAAAACACCGTGACAATGTTTTGAATAATTATATTTTATAAAAGAATACTTATATGTAAACCAAAAAAAAAAATAACGATAGTTAAGTGAACATCAATCCATTTAGCTGGAAATAGAAATATTAGTTGCAACCTAAGAGTTATTTTTAAACTTGAATGACTATTTTTACTAAAAAAATCCCAAATTTATAATTACTTAAATCAATATTTATAATTTATTTTTAGAGAACATTTTCAGGAGCCAAATTAGGACCTATCTTTTCTCCCTTTTTTGCCCTTCTTCAGCTGCTCTGAATGGAACTGTGCCATTAATTACAAGAAGCAAGTCACAACGTTCAGTGATGAACCACAAGAAGCAAGTCATAACTTTCACATTTCACAGTCACATTGATTTAGACGAACCCTTTTAAAATTAATGTGGGGTTGCAAATTCACTAAAACAGACTGTTTTTTGTTATGGTACTTTTTTTTCCTCCCTCCAATTGTTAATTAAGTTCTGCATAGTTATTATGCCAAGTATAGCAATTTCAGCCAATCTTCACAATACTTCTTCCAATCTCAAATGGAGATTATTAAAAGGCTTTTTGGGCAAAAATATAATTCATTTTTTAAATTTTCTAAATCATTAAATGAAATTTTTCTTAAAGAGTTT